>NC_033801.1:59837779-59862908 GCF_001876935.1 Asparagus officinalis
TTCAATTTGATTCCCGATTAGCAAAAGAAGGAGAATGAATTTGATTTCTCGCCCTTGTTTAAATCTGGGTCTTCAGCGGTGGGCGATTGGAGTGCACTCCCTTCAGAATGCTCGCGTCGAGTTTGCCTCTCCGTTGAACGATGCGCGAAGCGTCTTGATTCACTGGGAACGATGTCTTTCTCCTCACGATTTTGAACGCTGTGGAGAAGTTGCGTGGCAAGTTTGAATAACTCTTGACGAGTTGATATCTGACGAGTTTTAGAAGAACTCGTAGAGTAAGTTTTGAACTCTGATCGAGTTGATAACTCTGACGAGTTTTGGAAGAACTTGCAGAGCAGTTTGAACTCTGATCGAGTTGATAACTCTGAACGAGTTTGATAGCTCTTGAAAAAGAGTTGATTTGACCGAAAGTTCGATATATAAGCCAAGGAAGAAGCTCCTGGTTGCTGGTCTCCAAAACTCCTTGTTGCTGCAGAACGCGGCAGAGGCTCGATCAATGATCCCCAAAAGTCAGCTTCCCCCTAAAAAAACGAGGATCCGACTGCAGTTGAGTTTTGAGGTATTTATAGGGGGTTAAGGGTATAACCGCCCCTTAAATATCTCCTTAATGAGGGTTAATGGGTCTAACTGCTCCCCATAAATCTCTCGCATGATAGGGTAGTGATCCGCTAAAATCTTGGGGAGAAACGGTTCTGGAAACGTTCAAATCGTGCTTGAACGAGTTAAACGCTGAAAGCAGCGTTCTGGGCTCGAACTGTGCGTTTCTGGAGCCTGAAACGCACAGTTGAGGTGTGAAAAACGCACAAGCTGGGGCTGATAACGGCAGAAGCCTGGAGCTGAAAAACACACAGCTGGCTGAAACACAAGCAGTTGAGGCTGAAAACGCAGCAGCCTGAGGCTGAAACGCACAGCTGGGCGCTGTAAACGCCACAGTTGGCCCTGTTTCAGGGCTAAAAACGGCACAGTTGAGGCGCATAAACGCACCAGTTGAGCCTTTAAACGCAGCAGTTGGGCCTGTTTCAGGCTAAAAACGCACAGTTGAGCGGCCATAAACGCACAGTTGAGGGGGCCGTAAACGCACAGTTGGCGCTGTTTCAGGCTAAATAACGCACAGTTTGAGGCCCATAAAAACGCAGGCAAGTTGAGCGTAACGGCACAGTTGCCTGTTTAAAGGCTTGAAAACGCACAGTTGTGCTGTTTAAGAGATTAAGCTGCTGCGTTCTAGATTGAACAACGCAGAGTTGAGGCCTGGTTTAAAGGCTGAAAATGCAGCAGTTGTGGGCTGTTTGTAGGCGATTAGCCTGCGTTTTGATGTGTGAAAACGCAGAGTTGAGCATGTGGCGGCTTTGACTGCTGTAATGGGCAGAGGCGAAGCCTTAGGCGTGGCTTGGGCGGGCTTCAGGCTAAGTCCAATGTTCTGATGAAGTCCAGTCTTGGCAGACGGACCTCAGAAAGCATAATTTGCTGCAAGAACAGGTCATAACTTTCAAACGCGTAAGGTCGGACATTAAGACGAAGTATATATGAAATTCGGCTATCTCGACGAGAACGGGGGGACGGGCATCGAAGCTAGCCGAAGGCTTTGGTTCGCTTCTCCATTTTGGTCCAAATTCCTTACGGTTTGAAGAGATTATCTGCGATTTTATATGAAGAGACGCGTCAAATTTGTAGTCTCTTTTGGGCTTAGAGGCTTTTGCACAGATCGTCGTTCGTTGTAATCTTCGTCCTTTTGCTCGCTTGAAAATAATGAAGAGTCGTCAGTTGTAACTCCGCGATTGTTGATTGTGAATGCTGTTTGAATTGGGGCCTTCCATTGTTGTTTGTGAGGTTTCGTCATAATTGTACGGCTTCTAACGTGAAAGTCGCTCAAAATTATATGCTTCTGGAAGTCGTCAGATTATAACTTCCATCATCGTGTTTGATGAGGGATTAAGCTATCTATTGTGATTTTTAGACAGGGCCTACAGAACCGCCACTCAAAGTTTTCGAAAGTTCGCGGGTTGAGCTGGGACGAATTTTCGGAAAGCTTTGGATGCTGTCACGTCGTGTATGCTTGGAGCTGTTGATTGCCATTGTGCACTAAAGGAGTTTTCTCTGCACCGCTTCGAAGCAGCTTGGTTGAAGCGGATTTTCCATGCAGGACCTTGTGTGAAGGTATGTGCCATAAATCGCTGCTTCTGGAATGTGGGTGGTGGAGCGCTGCATTTTGAACTTGAGATGTCGGGTTTCATCGTTGCATGTTGAATTGGAACACCAGTGTGACCCTCTACGTTTGGTTTTTTGCATCGCGGGTGCACATTTTGACTAAGACATGGAAGTGGCTTCGTGCATTTTTGACTAAGTCTTTTGAGACTGTGTCTTGTGGGCGCATGATGTTTTAAGTACTCGACTGCAGCATCTATTAAGGCTGATGGGCCCTGGCCAAATGTGGCGTAGATATTTTTTGGCAAAACCCTCAGGGCCATGCACGGATTTGATGAAGCCTGTTTAAAACGATTACGGCGTTTGAGTCCGGGCTAGCATGTGAAATTATCTAGGTCCGTTGGCACATGTAACGTTGTTGCTTAAGAGAATGAACTCTCTAGTCTTGTATGCTATTGATTTTGAATTACATAGACTTTGTCATTTTGAGCGGAAAAGACTAACCGCGAACAGCGTGTTAGGCAGTAGACTTATCTCCTATTAAGGATCGATATATAGAGTCCACGCATGCTGTATGAGCATGGATTTTGAATGTACCTGTTTCACGGTAAAAGGAACTAAGCCGGCAAACGCGTGTTAGCGTAGACTTATCTCTATTTAGGGATCAAGATATTAAGTCGCCGCTCATGTGTGTGAGGCATGGATTTTTGATGTCGCTTTTTCACGGTAAAAGACTAACCGGCAGACGTGTATTAGACATTTGAACTTATGGCCTACTTAGGATTCAGGATTAAATTCGCCCGGATGCGTGTAAGGCCTATGGATTTTGGCGTTATTAATAACGACCTCTACGATATTTGGAATACGTAGGCTTGCTATTATTGGCGGGAATAGGCTACGCGCAGGCATGTGTTAGATGGCTAGATTATCTCTAATTAGAGGATCGAGATAGAAGTCGCGCCCATGCGTGAAGGCATGGATTTTTGGTGTGCATTTCCTTGCCTGTGTAGGCTTGAAACACCAGAAAGAATTAACAAGTTTTCATTGGGGGGGTTGACTGTTTAGAGGATGTTATGGGGTTAATGCATAAGCAAGTGATTTTACGGACTATCGCTGCTTTTCATTGAAGAGAGTCGATAGGGTTGATTTGTGGTCGTCAGTGAGGTGATGGTGGAATTAACTTGGAGCGAAGTTGTGAGACCTATGCGGCTGCGGCATTGAGAGAGTCGAATAAGCGGATTTGTTCAGAGTGTAGTGGTTAACGTGACAAGAAAGATATTGCTATGGAAGGCAATTTTGAAACTTATCGCTCATTGGAGAGAGTCGATAAGTTGATTTGGTCGTCAGAGGTAAGTGGTGTTAACTTGACGAGTTTGTGGACGGGCTATCGCTCTATTGAAGAGAGTCGAATACGCGGATTTTGTCAGAGGTGTAGATGTTAACGTGACAAGAAAGACATATTGGGCCTATGGAAGCAATTTTGAGAAGCTTTCGCTGCTATGGGAAAGAGTCTGATAAGTTTTGATTTTGTCAGAGGTGTAGTGATAACGTGACAGGATTTGTGTTGCAATTGGAAGCAAGCTTGGGGACGTTATATGGCTATTGACCGAGGATCTGAATTTATAGTGGGCCTTTTGTCATAGGTGTAATTGTTAAGGCTTGTGAACAAGAATTTGTGTTGTCTTCGATACGAGGCAGCGTGTGGGGACATTATCATGGCCTATTGAACGAGGATTCGATAAGTGAGGTTGGTGTGCAAGAGGTGTATTGTTAACGTGACCAAGAATTTGGTGTTGCCGATGCGAGGCTAACTTTGGGGACTTATGCATTTCCTATTTGACGGGAGTGATAAGTGGGTTTGTCAGAGGTGTGTGTTAAGCGTGGACAGGATTTGTGGTTGCAATTGGAGCTAAGCTTTAGGACTTATGCATCGCTATTAGACGAGGATTGATAAAGTGGGTTTTTGTCAGAGTTGTACTTGTTAACGTGACTCAAGAATGTTGGATGGATGCAACTGATATGCTGATACTCTGTGGGATGATTGATCCGTGCAGAAGTGTAATGTTAGACTGCGACGGATGGTGAAGATGGATAGTTTTAGGCTGCTTAATTCCAGTGGATTCCAAGTAAGCCAACCCGCAAGCTCTTGATGAAGAACCTAGGTTAGGGAATAATAAAAGAGGTAGACAAGGCAGCATCAACCTAGTGGGGCATACCATAGAAGTCGAATACGAATGCGGCATCAAGCGCAGGTAGGCATTATCTGATGAGTTTGACTATCATAGAGGTAACTGTAACATGATAGTTGTTGGAGCGCGCGCCATCGCTAGCTGAAGAGGATTACTTCGTGCCGTGTAGTATGCTTCCTTTTGAACTGAAGGAGAATTGGAGGTTGGTCGCGATTGCTCTGGAGAAGGTGGCTTGGTCGCCGGATTGGCTCAGGTTGATCTGGTACTTTGTTCTGACAGGCTTTGGGAGTCCTGGCGAATACATGATTTTTGTGAGCGGCTGCTCGGCCTTGAAGAGATATAGTTGTCTCCAAGACGGGCATTCTGCAAAGTGGCTCCATAATTCGAGCTGGGAAGTCGGTTTGCAAATTGTGTGCGACGGTTGTACTAGGGTAAAGCTGTGTCAGTACCTGTCCGACAACGCAACAGCCATATTTCGAAACCTTTTGACGAAGCTTGACTGATTCGCGCTTCATTCTTGCCTGGCTTTATGTAAGAGAGAAGGGTATGCGATGGAGAAAGTTCATGTATCCTCTTGCAAAGAATCTTGACAGGAAGAGTCTCCGATGTATTTTATGCTCTAGATCTGGCCCACTTTTTGATTAGCAGCAGCGCAGGCAGCTTTCCTCGAAGGCTTCAATATGGGCAATTCCGGATGGTGAGGGTGCGGGCAATGAAGCAAAATTCGCCGAGCCAGTATGGCATCGTTTGATATTAAAATTTTCCAGTCTGGTGACTTGAAATGATAATATGTTGGTTCGGTGATCGGCCGTGCCGGTCAAAAGTTTGGTAGCGTCGACGCTTCGACTTTAGAGGATAAGGGGCTGGCATGCCGCATTTCGGCAGGATACGCGGTGCTGATACTCCCTGCATCTTGGGAGGGGCTCGCCTCTGTTAGCAATGGCTTTAAGCGGGCTTCCAATTCTTCGCCGGGATTTTTGAGATTGAAGATTCTGCTCGTTCTCAGTCTCTGCCTCCTTCATCAGAGAAGATTGCAGGGCTTGGGCTTCTGCAGAAGCCGCATCTCAACCACTTTTCGCTTCCTTTGCTTGTGTGAGGTCGGATGAAGACGCTTTTCCTCTCGCGGGGAAGATTCTTGGCTAAGCGGCTGATCTGTCTCTTGAGATTTGGCGGCTTGTTCACTGGCGAGCGATTTTGAGTCAACATGGCCGATGAGTTCATTGATGGCCGTCCTGCTGAGATTTGAGCATGGCTTCCTGTTGCATGCAAGTCGTGCTTGAGAAGGTCTTCCGAATGTTGCTGCCATGTGGAGCGAAGGCTTCTTCATCCCAATCGAAAGTAGCGCTGATGATTGGACTCCGCATGGCTGAGTGTTCGTCATCGGGATTAAGTTCTCTGGTCTAAACTTGCTGATAGTTGATAGGGAGGAGTATGGGCTCTTGGTTCGAGTCGCGAGTACGTTGTAGACTCTTCAAACTCAGTTAGTGATTCTGCTGACCGTTGGAGAATGATCCTGTCTCTGACCGCGTCGGAACTAAGGGTTTGATGATCTCCTGCTAGCACGGCATGTTAGAAGTGACTCTAAAGGTATTTATCGCTCTTAAAGTCTTCTGCCTAGTGAGGAATGTCGTCGATTATTGAGCGAAAACGACATTCGTGCGGTCGTTGAACATCGACAGCAATTCCCGCGAAGTCAGAGACTTTGGGATGAAGCCTGCTACACAGAGCGTGAGGGTAAAGATGGAACTCCCTGTCCAATTAAAGGATGAGTAGCTGGCTCCTGTGAAGCATGGATCTTGAGTCACGTTGATCTTTTTGAACAGCGACAATATCTGCATGCGTGTCTGAGAGAGAAACACGAGGGTCGTGTTCTGTTTTACTAACGCTAGACGAAGTCTGGCTGTTTCGTTGATGAAGACGCACATTTGGCCGTTGCGGTTTTTGTTGGTTAACGCAGTTTGTAAGTCTGCGTTTTGGATCTTTGTGTCGATTTTGAGAGGAATACAAATCAAATTTTTCTTTCATTGTCTTTTTGCATCAAATTTCCAACAAACAGTGGTGATGGTAGTGATGGAGGGGGAGGGGGTGTGTAGAGTATGATTGGTTGGTGGGTGGGGGCTTTGGTCGTGGTTGAGGATGGGGAGTGGAGATTTTGTTGTGGTGGTGGTTGAGGGGGAGGGGTAGGGCGAGTGGGAGGGGTAGGGCGAGTGGGAGTGTTGTTGGTTGGTGGGTGAGGTTGGAGGATTTGTGGTGTTGTTGTTGTGTTGTGGTGTGATGTGTGGTGATGTGTTGTGTAATGTAGTGTTGTGTTGTGTTGTGATGGTGTAGTATTGTGTGTTGTTGTGTTGTGGTGTTATGTTGTTGTTGTGATGTTGTGGTGTTGTGTTGTGTTGTGTTGTGATGGTGTAGTGTTGTGTGTTGTTGTGTTGTGGTGTTGTGTTGTTGTTGTGATGTTGTGGTGTTGTGTTGTAGTATATTTATATTTACACTCTTATTAACGTTTACACACACTTGTTAACATTTGATTTATATTTACAGGCCGGGACTTCTTCACAAGGTGCAGCCGGGGATAGTCATAATGCGGCGGGGGTTGAGGATGAGGATGATGATGATCAGGAGGATTGATTGTTCTTAATATAACTTTGAAAACAATTTCTTGTGTTGTATAAACAATATTTATTATGTACCCGTCGAGAAACTTTTACTTGCTTTTATTAAATTAAATGTGTGATATATGCGTGAGATGTGATATTTGTGTGAGATTGAATATTATATTGTGTTGATTGAACAGGTTTTTAAAAATTATTATTGATATTGTACAGGGTATTTTCAATTTTCAATTTTCAATTTTAAAAGGTTTAGTTACGGAAATTACGTCACTAAATTGATATTTAGCGACGAAAATTCCGTCACTAAATAGATATTTAGCGACGAAAAACGTGCACGAAATCATATATGACTGAATTTTTTTAAACATTAGCGACGGAATTTTTAAACATTAGCGACGGAATTTCCGTCGCTAATGTTAATTAGCGACGGAATTTCCGTCGCTATTTTTTTTTAAAATTTTTTATTTTTTTTCAATAGCGACCATTATTCCGTCGCTAATAAACCGTCGCTAATTTTTAGCGACGGAATTTCCGTCGCTATAAGTCTTTTTAGGAACCCTTGTAATAACGTCGAACTTTTAGCGACGGAATTTAATTTTTTCCGTCGCCAAAAGTTTTAGCGACGAAATATTGGCTTTTAGCGACGGAATTGTCCGTCGCTAAAAGTGGAATTTACAGCAGTTATAAACTTAGTTGGTGTGTGACTAATTAAAATATTAAAAATAAATATTACTATATTAGGAAAGAATAAAGCTAAGAAAGCAGTTAGTGAAACTATATTTTTGGCACATAATAATTTATGTAAGAACTTGATAACATATTTTAACATTTGTAAAACTAATACAAAAAAGAGCCGAGACACTTAATGTAAATTTTTTGAAGTATAAATCTTACAAGTCCTAGTCAGTGCTTGAAGAAGCACTTTGGACTTCGAACTCCATGGATAGAAACAATTCCAAAGCTAACTTCGTCATTTATGGATGCTGCCACTGATACTACTCATTGCTTCTCTGTGCCCCTATTTTACCCTTTTTCTTTTGTCCATTTCATACTGATGATGTTATGCTAATATAGCAGAGGCAATGATTATATTAGCAACAATAGAGAATGGCTTATAGGTTTTATTTTTCCATTCTTCACTATTCCTTTTCTTCTTTCAGTGAAGTGCCATCTATGCTCCATGTTGCCTTAGCCACCCTGCAATAATTAAAATATTGTATAGCATGAGTCCTATTTATTGCAGAACTAACAATATACTTTGCAAAGATGAAAATTGAAAAGCTATAGGATGTAGTAATATTCCTCTTAGGTGTCAAAATATTTGGAGACTTGAGGAGTAGGGTACGACAATCTTATTCATAAGATTTGTTAATGGAGAGACACTTCTATGATTTTTGAAACACTAAAATAGTTAGGGGGTGTTAGTTAACTTGCAACCGAGTTTAAAGTATGAAAGTGACTTTTTTTTGTAAGTGGGTAAATGCATCCAAGTCAACATACAAATGACATACATTGTTTATTTATAAAAACTAGTTATTGTTGAAAGTAGAAAAGTGAGGATGATTTGGTAACATTATTTTATTTATTTATATATATTAAAAAAATCATGTTTTCATATAAATCGCTTCCTATCTCTATTTACCATTTTGAACCATATCCAGGACCGACATCATGTAGTCATAAACATTAATTTAACAAAATAAATAAATCCTATAACATATATACCCAAAACTAAGCAATCATCATGAATAGTTCTAGTATAATCTCACTGATAAAATTTTAGCAAAAAATTCATTGATAAATTATTAGCGTTATGATCTTTTTTTAATGCTAGCAATGTGGACGAGAGAATCACAAAGATAATACTTGTTGCAACTAAAGAACATGCAAGGTACAAAATATAAATAACCCAATTATTTATCTTAAATGAAAACAACAAAGTCATTGACATATTTCAAACCATAGCTGCAACCAAAGATGATGAGAATAATATTCAAAACAAGAACTACAATTTCATTCATAGGATAATAAAGTTTCCAAACAAACTAATACTGGTTATCAAACTCCAAATAAATAGAATAGAGTTGTAAACTGAAGTAAATAGTGATCAAACTCTAAAGAAATTCCACAAGCTAAACTACAGGTTACTTTCAAACAAGCTAGTACTACTGTAGGAAACATATTAACTCATATTTTGCTAACGCCTTTCATGTTTTGATATAGTCATCAACAATGTTCTTTTGTCTTGTAGGAGGCTTTGTAATAAATGTAAACGCTTTATGCTCACTATCTACATAATTCTCAAAAACAACATCTAATTCATCCTCGTTGTGCCCCTCTATAGCCATGATGACCTTATTAAGTTTAAACCTCCAATCTTCAGGCGTAGCGGTTTCAATTGCTTTGGCAATGAAAGTAAGACCTTCCTTTAGTTCTTTAACTTGGACATCATTTTTTGAATCAATTGCTTTGGCAATGAAAGTAAGACCTTCCTTTAGTTCTTTAACTTGGACATCATTTTTTGAATCATTTGATTTCTTCTCCAATGAAAGTAAGACCTTCCTTTAGTTCTTTAACTTGGACATCATTTTTTGAATCATTTGATTTCTTCTCATTTGGATGCTTAGCCTTCCTAAAATTTTTCTGAGGAGTTGTACCATTATTGACATTCTGCTTTTCATTAGCACCATCAGCGACATCGCCATCATCAGTCATTGTTATCGGAAATCCACTGTTGATGTCCTTGTTACTAGATTTGTCATGGTCTCCAAATGAATCATATATGTTCTTTCTAAATGATCCAGCGGCAACATCCTCCCCACATACAATCTTCATCTCCTCATAAAATGAAATAAGACAATTGAGATAAGCTCTTCTAGTTTCATGTGACTGAAAGCAATATGACAAGTGAAATTAGATATTATATTTATGAGAAAGTTTAATATTGAAAAGAAACATAAAAGCACCTTAATACTACATATTTATCAGCCATATTAAAAGAAATACACTTGTATATAGCATTACTCAAGCTCTTTGTCAATTACCACAACTATAAGAACAGAAAATATGAGCAATTCATAGAACAAATTATATGAGACAAAATAAGTTCTGGAGTGAGGTTAGACAACATACCAAAACATAAGTTTTATAAGTGAGATCGTCGAGGATTATCATTTTTTATCCTCATCCCAACCAGCTCCACTTATTTTGTCACTGCAATGACAAATATCCTTCCACTTAGCTCTGAGGCCATGAAGATGATTCTCCAGATTCAATAGTGTAAAATTTTGACTGAATTTTTGATTTACAGCAGCAACAACAGCAATTAAAATGGGCTTTTTGAATGTTTTTCTTGGCTTTTGTTTCCATTAGCAAGCAACTTGTTCAGTGAGAAATTCTAAGAGAAAACAACTTTCCTCTTTTCTCCAGCGTTTGTTCGGAGTTCCACAGCCCTTCATACCTCCTTCTCCTTTTGTTTCATTTTTAATCTTTTTGTATTTCTTAGAGATAGGTTCATCAGTGATAGCATTTACCTTTCTCTTCGTCTTCAATACAAATTGGCTCCTTATATTGTGGTTTCATCATCCCTTGAGAACCAACAAGCATTGCATGATACAGAGCATTTTGATATGTTGGATCTCCGATTCCTCCGAGAATAGGAGTAAAAGGATTAGCTTGACTTCCAATTTGACTTAGAGATGCAGGTATCCCTTGACTCCAATCAGTGGAATCTTGACTTAACCCCATTTGGCATAAGTTTTTATATGGAGGCCCACCCATGTCCTAAGCAAGTGAACGTAATTATAAATTTTACATATGAAACTATTGATCATATAACATGAAAAGATAAAAAAAAATAAGTTGATCTAATTTAACTAAACTCAAAAAAGATAAAGACCATATATTTATACCAAGTTCTTACATTGTTCTAAAGACAAAAATAAAACCAAATAACATTCTTGAAGCAACGACTCAAAATATATCACTAAAAATACTACAGTCAATTGAATAAACAAAAATAAAAACTATTTCTTTTGTAGCAAGTTATCCCTCCAACATGTTTCCAGTTTGATAAGCTTCTTCCTTTTGACTTTAGGTACTTGAGCATATGCAACACACCCAAAAATTCGTAGGTGTGCCACACTAGGCGTGTAACCGCTCCATGCTTCTTGAGGTGTCTTGTTCTTCACTATCTTTGTCGGGCATCGGTTGAGCAAATAAGCTGAGCACACTACGGCTTCTGCCCAGAACTGCTTTGGCAATCCCTTTTCTTTGAGCATGGTTATTGTCATTTTGAGGATGGCCCGGTTCTTTCTTTCTGCAATATCATTTTGCTGTGGTGTGTAGGCAGTAGTAAACTATCTCTTTATACCTTGCTCCCTGCAATATTCTTAAAACAGATTTGAGGTGTACTCACCACCTCGGTCAGATCGAAGAATTTTTAGCTTGTGGCCGCTCTCCGCTTCAATTAAAGCTTTAAAATGCTTGAATATAATAAAGGCAGTAAATTTTTCTTTAAGAGTGTACACCCACAAATTTCTACTGAAGTCATCAATGAAGGTTATAAAATATCTATTACCTCCCAAAGAGACGAGATCGATCGGTCCGCAGATGTCGGTGTGAGTAAGTCGCAATGGTGCCTTTGCTCTCCATGATTTTCCACTGGAAAAAAGAAGTCGTGGTTGCTTGCCAATTACACAACCTTCACAAATATGATTCAGTGGATTGATTGTTGGTAGACCTCGTACCATGCTAGCTGTAGACAGTAACTTCATGCCGCTGAAGTTTAGATGGCCGAAGCGAAGATGCCACCTCCATGACTCATTCTCCATGCGTCCTTGAAAACACTTGTCGACTTTTGTGTTTAGATGCAAGGGAAACATGCGGTTCCTTGTCATCTTAACACAAGCTATGAGGCCTCTATTTGCATTTTTTAACCAAAGATGGTTGTTCTCCATATATACTTTGTATCCCTTTCCGAGTAATTGACCGATGCTAAGAATATTACTTTTCATGTTAGGAATATAGTAAACATCGGAAATATACTCGGGCTTACCATCCTTTTGGTAGATTTTAATCTTTCCTTTGCCTTCAACCGAGAGTTTTGAAGAATCTCCTAGGCTCACACTTCCATGAACTCCTTTTGCATGTTCCATAAAAAGTTCTTTCTTCCTGCATATGTGGTTGCTAGCACCCGAGTCAAGGTACAAAGAATCATTCTCAACACTTGAATCATCATCATTAGCAAGAAGAAACGTAGTGTTGTTACCCATATCATTTGTTACTTCGACAAGATTGGTTTGATCTTCAATTTTGTGCCAACAATCTGAAGCATAGTGTCCAAACTTGTGACAGTTATAACACTGAACATACTTGTTGTTTTCACACCCAGGTGTGGATCTTCCACGATTGCTTCGTCCTCGTCCTCTAAAGCTTTGGGTCACTACTTGATTTTGAGTGGTTTTCTGTTGGGGACCACGTCCCCTGTCTCTACCACGACCACGATCACGACCTCTACCTTGTGAGCCTTAATTACTTAGAGTCAATGTTAACTCTAGTAGTTATTCCAAAACTATGGAACTAGCCTTCTTTTGCATTCGTTGTTCATGAACTTGGGGAGATCCCAAGAGCTCCTCTTTTGAGATATTCTCCAAATTCTTTGACTCCTCAATTGTCGCCACCACGTGCTCGAATTTTGGTGTGAGGGATCGGTGCAACTTCTCCATCACTCGGATGTCCTCCATATTCTCTCCATTTCTCCTCATTTTATTCACAATTAGAAGTAATCGTGAATAATAATCAGAGATTTTTTCTTCATCTTTCATTTGAGCGGCTTCAAGATCGCCCTTCAAAGTTTGGAGGTTAATTCGCTTCACCCGCTCGACACCTTTGTAGATGGTAGCAAGTATTTCCCATGCTCTCTTGCTCATCGTTGCTTCGACAACTCTCTCAAAGGTAGACTCGTCCAACCCTTGATAGAGTAGAAAATGAGCCTTGCTATCCTTTTTTCTTTGCTCTCTGAGAGCCTTCTTCTCTTTGGCGGTGTAGATAGCTTCTACTGCTGGTGTAGGTTCCGTGAACCCATCAATGGTTAGCTCTCACAACTCTTGAGAACCAAATAAGGCTCTCATTTGGATTGACCAACTCTCATAGTTATCTTTCGATAGTTTGGGCACTTGAGGATTGACAAGATAATTTGCGGTGGTCATGAGAAGAAGAGAGAATGGGAAAATTGGATCAAGTGGCTCTGATATCACTGTTGACTCTTAAGTTTACGAACTTAGAACTCTCCCAAATGAAGACAAAGAAGTTACTTTTATTTCTTTAATTTTTTTGATGAAACAAGGATTACAATAACTCTTTATATAGGCTTTAAAAACAAAACATATAGGCATACCAAGAGTCACAAATTAAACTCCTCTTTTAATGTCATAAAGACAAAATATCATAAAGGAGTGAGTAACTCTTATTCTTCCATAACCTATGTCTCTTCCCCTTCTAAACTTGTGACCTTGCACTTCTAAAACTCATGCTATTAACCTCATTTATTCTAACATTTTAATTTGATATTCCAACAACATCTTCATGCTTGAGCTCCACAATCTATTTTTCAAACAGTCTCTCATCTTACTAGTTTAGCGGGATTGAATTTTTATTTCAAACTCCAGCATCTGTAAACATTGACGCACACTTCTCCTTTGCTGTTGAAACGCAATCAAATTCAGTGCACACGAAATGTGATAAATGGAAGCAGCCGTATCTGTCCTCTTAATCCCTTTTATCACTAAGCTTCCTCTCGATTCGGTAAGCACCCAAGGTAAGACCTCCTGCCATGCTCAAGGAATGTGAAATTCCTGTACAAAAGGGGCAATCATTATTCGTAATAACCACCCCAAAGCTTTTAAGATTTGTATTAAAGGAGAGCATGCCAACTTAAAACTGAAAGAAAGCAAACCAATTCTTAAACTCCACTTAAATTGGTCTCCTTCCTTTCCGAACAAGCGAGTTACCAGCAATATCAACACATCAAGAGATCAGCTCTCAACTTAAGAAATTGACTGAAACCAAGAGTAACGGCATTTATCTTCCATGCTGCAGAACTGAAGTATTATGTGCAGAAGTGCATTTACCGATTTCCAACAAAGTAAATCATGCAAATTAATTTTGTAAATTAATTAGAGTAATATAATCTTTCATGCTTGAGATTTTACTGACGTTGCTTGTGGAAATCAGGATCAATACAGGTCCTGATCAAGATTAGCAGTAGACCGAGTTTGAACTTGAAAGATGAGAGGACGAGAGGCTGTAACTTTCATGATTTTACATGAATGGACACCATTTAGATTTGCACTTAAGTTTTATTTGTTCTCTTATTACTATATTTCTTAAAACAGTGACATAATTTAATTTGAAATGTTCCTCAGATCAACTTTAATTTGGAAATGAATATCCTGATATTGCCCAACTTCAGTTTCTTTCAAGCTATATAAAAACATTGAATTTGATTCAAACCTAAGAAATGAGTTTTCACTTGTTAATCCTGTCAAGATTTTAAGAGTATTAAATAAGTCTCAACTTTAATCTATCTCAACAAAATTGCCAGTTCCATGTTGAGATAGTCCTGCAAGGGCATAGCAGAAATTTACAAGAATTGATTGTTCAAAGATAATATGAAATTTTCTCTCAGAATGAAAAGCATAATTAATTGTAGCTCATGACTTCGTACATTTTGTGACGGGAACTATTATTAGGTTCCGAAGTAGAACGGACACTTCAATTGTCATTTAACTATATCATATGTATATGGAGAAACAGTTTAAGCAAACAAATATGAAGCATTTTCCATTTTTCTTCTATATATAATATCGAACTGAGCATCCCATAGAAGAAAAGCAATAGATGAGAACAGTTCAATAAGACGATATTGCGAAAACGTCTATAGATTTTATACAGGGCTTAGCATGATGAATAGCAACACCTATGCACAATTTTGAGATAACCCCCTCTAAATTTGCATAGCTTCTCCTTACTCGATCTACTTTTTGGATCATTTCCTTCGCTGTTTAGATTGTTTATGTGAAAAAGTTGAACTGTGTGCTGTACTTATTTGCTCACTTACTTAAGTGTAAATCAACAAATGTCGCTTAATTAGTTCAGATATTTTATGTAGACATGATTCGGAGTCCTAAATCGCATTTGCATCAAATAAACCAACATCATCAATTGATGTTAGTGCTGACGCCTAAAACCTTAAATTACATTTTTTTTACTGATGAAGTTGTGCCATATCCATATATTACTTTTTTCAAATATAACAAATCCAACCAACCATAGCAAATCACGAAAGCTACAATATCTGTGCCTTGGCCATAAAATGTAAGAATGTATGCAAAGTAAATTGAGAACTAAGGATCGACTTTGTGATTTGTTGACAGGTTAATGCCAGAGATTCTTGTGATCTTATGTTCTGATCAAACCTATCCTAATCTACTTGAAGATGCATAATGTGCGTATAAGGGATTCAGATAACCCTGAAATTTGTATCTGAAAAGACTTTTGGTTACTAAATTAGTAGCCATTTCTTGACACTACTTTGATCTGGAATTACTTATATATATGCTTAATTTTTTAGAGAAAAATGAACGTAAACCAGACCAAATGAATCATAATATAATTGCAAGCATAAGCAATCTCTCGCTTGCACAAGACTAATATACATCACCAACAACCTCAGACATCCAAAACCCACTCAAGATTCTTGAAACAGATCAATTGTTGCTGCAGAGAAAGAAAATCAATCTCCTCCTCACTTGCCGGGCACAAAGTTGGTAGCATAAGACCAAGCATTGTTGTTGACGGGATCAGCAAGGTGATCAGCCAAGTTCTCCAGAGGCCCCTTTCCGGTCACAATTGCCTGCACAAAGAATCCGAACATCGAGAACATCGCCAATCTCCCATTCTTGATCTCCTTCACCTTAAGCTCGGCGAACGCCTCGGGATCATCGGCGAGGCCCAATGGGTCGAAGCTGCCACCGGGGTACAGAGGGTCGGTCACCTCCCCAAGGGGCCCACCGGCGATTCTGTAACCCTCAACAGCTCCCATGAGCACAACCTGAGTAGCCCAGATCGCCAGAATGCTCTGCGCATGAACAAGGCTTGGGTTGCCCAAGTAGTCCAGGCCGCCCTCGCTGAAGATTTGTGCACCGGCCTTGAACCAGACGGCCTCGCCGAACTTGACGCCGTTGCGGGAGAGGAGCTCGGGGAAGACACACCCGAGAGCGCCGAGCATGGCCCACCTGCAGTGGATGACTTCGAGCTCACGGTTCTTGGCGAAGGTCTCGGGGTCAGCCGAGAGGCCGGCGGTGTCCCACCCGTAGTCACCGGGGAATTCACCGGTGAGGTAGGATGGGGGCTCGCCGGAGAACGGGCCGAGGTACTTGACGCGGTCCGGGCGTACAGGGCTTCCAGAGGGCACGGGCTTGGCGGTCTTGCGCATTGAGACTTGCCGTTGCCATGAGCTCGGAGAAGGGGTGAGCTTCACCGCCTTCCCGGCGAGAGAAGGGGAGGAGAGAGCCATTGTTGATGCCATTTTAGATGGTGCAGGTGACTGAGGATTGGAGATGAAGAGGAGGTGATGGAGATGTGAGGGTCGTGTTACGGGTATAAATAGCAAATTAATTTGAGGAGGGTGGGTTGTTATCCGGGGAAATCTTAATCCTTGATTTCATTGGTTGATGAGATATGGACATGGGGTTTGGTGATTTCTCAGCCTCTAGTTGTGAGAAAGCTCTCTTGATTGCTGAGTGGCGTGTATTCATTGTCATGGCAAAGTATCACAAAGAAATCTAGATTTTAGCCAGTAAGAGCTTTGGAATATCTGCACGCTGGATTGTGTACATCCTTTGCGTCTTCTTAGTTAAAATAGAGAGCTCAGTATGAGAAAAAGAAGGCATTGGTGACAATAAATTTGAATTATAATAGGGTAACTTGTAAGGGGCTGTTTGGTTCCGGTTTTTGGAAGGGGAAAGAAAGAGGAAAGCTGTCAAAAATGTCAGTTTTTTAGCAGCTTTCCCCCAAACCCAAAATCACCTCAATAAGAGGCGATTTTGGGGGAAAACTGCCAAAAAGCTAACATTTTTGACAGCTTTCCTCCCTTTTACCGATCCAAAAAACCGATCCAAACAGCCCCTAACTAAATGGTAAAAGTGCAGTGCAACATATTCCTTCTACCGCAACTATAAGTAGAAAAATAACACAATTTTAATCTTAAACATAATTGATTTTTTTAAATCACGCACTTGCCCCAACGGTTGTACCCGTTGGGGCTAATTAAGACCCCAACGGTTAGAACTGTTGGGGCTGATTAAGGCCCCAACGGTTCTAACCGTTGGGGTGTTTTTTATTTTTAAAATAAAAAAAAAATGAAATTTCTTGCCCCAACGGTTGTAACCGTTGGGGCAAGTTTTTCAACCGTTGGGGCAAGATCAGCCCCAACGTAATTTGTCCCAACGGGTGTTTTAGCAGCCCCAACGGTTCTAATCGTTGGGGACACGATCAGCCCCAACGGTTACAACCGTTGGGGCTGTTACAGTTTGTACTAGTGACTATATATCAAATATGGTTTGCCTTGAACGAAAAATAAGAATTAGTATAGTTTACGAATGATAGTAGAACCAGTTGTATAAGAATTGTCTCAGGGCAGAGGAAAATTGTGAAAGCACTTTTATAACAGTGGGTTCAGTTCTCTTCTTCAATTGTCCGTAATTTGGGACCTAGGTAGTACTAACGCTCTATTATATATTAGTACAACACGGCTTGAAATGAAGCCTTTTGTTGACATGTACAATGTAATAATCTTGGAGGGGATTGTAATCAAGGAAAAATTATATCATTAAAAACATTTTCCCCCTATTTCAGAAGCTAAAACGGATTTTGTTTGGATATACAATCTAGTACGTCCCATTTAGACTAAGTAGCTACATATATATACATACACGAAATGAATAGTAAAAAGAGAAGGTAGTGGATAAAGCACATTTTCAATCATATATTCATACTTTGAATATTATCTAGAGCAATGGAATTTATTTCTAACATAATTAATATCGTGAACCTTCCTTTCTAAAATTTTCAGGCAAAACAAAATAATAACTACAAACCACGTATCAAATCTGATTGGGAAGTAAAACCAATTTACTTACTCTTTTCTTCCTTGAACGATTTCACTTAAAACTAGTCCATTCTCATCAGTGTAAATTATAAACGAACAAAAAGCCACAAGGCTCACAATCTTCCCGCCTCTCACACATTCAAACTCTCAGCTCTTTCTTCGCCACATAACCTCCGCGCATCCACCCACAATACCCCCCGCCGCGCACTGGCCGCTGCACCTCTCCTTCTAGCAGCCTCTCAAATGACGCACCGGCAAAAGAAGCGCCATCACCACCACCGGCCCCGCTGCAAGAAGTGGCCCCACAACACTCCCCCACAACCTGCCCCTGAGTTCCGGCAAGGAAAACCGTCACTCGCCGCAATAACGCCAGCCGGCAAAAAACAGCCGACCAACGACAGGATCTCGAAGCATCCGTCGAGCTTGACAACCGCGGCGGCCGTCGAGGGATGCCGCCAGCGTGACGTTTGGCAACGCAGCCGCCGCTGCTGAGGATGCAGACCCACACAGGCGTGTCACGGGCGAAGGCGGCAATGCAGCCGGAGATGTCGCAGCCAGAGGCAATTTCGATCGCATGGGTCCGGAGTGCGCCCGGGCTCTCATGGGCAATGATGATGGGGGGTTTTGGCTTGTTGTTCGATCCAGCCAGTCGGCTGCGAGGCCGCCGGAGGGGAGTTTTGGGGGGCCGCCGGAGGGGAGTTTTGGGGGTCGATGGAGAAATGGGGACAATGGCTGATGTTGGGTCGGACATTAATTTTTTTGTTGCAGCAGTTGGAATTGGATTGTTTGGAGAAGTTGGGAGTATAAATGATTAAGAAATGAGATTAAGATAATGGTGTTTAGGGTATTATAGGTAAGGGGTAGGAACTAGTTTATTCTCATGGTATTGGTAGGATAGTATGAGTGTTTGAATTGCCTAATTAAACTTCAATTTATTATTTTGTCATGTTGATTGCCTTTCCCAACTAAAGAGGAGTTAAATTTATAAGCTTAGTCATAATTTTTTTACCTAGAAAGTTCCTAAAAGTATAGGTGAACATACTTATTATCAATGCAAAAGTACAGGTGAACGTGATTAGTTTCGTGCAACAACAAATAAAATGGGAAGCTGTAGTCCATACATTATTTAGCTACTTTTTGTGTTTCTTAATTTGCTTGAAATGTTTGAAGAGAAAATTTCATATGATTTCATATGCTGTTGCTAACTTAAGTGCAGCACTCCCTCTTCCAGAACTTGTCCATTCATACAATCCAAAGACAGATGAGTTAATGATCGATTGAACAGAGAATGATACTTGTTCAAAAACAAATTTATTTCTTGCAGTCATAAAAACCAGCAAACTGTAGAGAAAACAGAGCGCCATAAGATCCCATCAACTTTATGTAGAGATCCAACAGATTGAAGAAGTCCATCTAGTGATGTTGGCCAATTGAAAGGTAGATAGCAATCACTAAAATGCTTCCATACTTTTTTGATTATATTGCATGAAAAGAAGATATGCTCATAAGATTCAGGATGAATACCACAAAAAATACATGTAGACTCACCTTGCCAACCTTTCTTCATAAGATTATCTTTGGTATGAAGTCTATTCATAGATAAGAGCCATGTGAAAAATTGAATTTTGCTTGGCATAATTGGATTCCGTACTACTCTATAGATGACAGATAGAATTCCTCTAGAGTTTAAGAAATCATAGAAAGATTTGACAGAGAAAGAACCACTTGATGTAAGAGACCATTTAGCGATGTCAACGTGATTGGTAACTCTGTGCAGGCCAATAAAATTCATTAGCTCAAGTTTGGCAGTGTAGGATATAGATGAGATGCTTCTCTTCAAAAGTGGATGCCAATGCCATATATGATTATGAAAGTTTCCTTGACTATGAATATAGACATTAGTAGACAAAGATAGATTGTATAAAGACGGACATAAACTTGATAATGTGTTATTACCAATCCAGTTATCCTCCCAAAACCTGATTTTTTTCACCAGAACCAAGAGACCATGATAGGAGATGTATGAAAACTTCTTTGTTGGAGATTATATCATTCCAAAAAGAGGAGTTTGAGGCATTACAATTAGCTACTTGAAGATTGGAAACTTTCCTGATATATAGATGATGAAGGAATGCTCCAATTAAAGAATCTCTGTCAAGACATTTCCATAGCCATTTTGAAAGAAGAGAGATATTAAACAATTTTATATCTTTCACCCCCAACCCTCTTTCTAATTTACTCAAGCATACTTTCTTCCAATTGACTAAGCATTTGAAAGGTTTGGAAATACCTTTACCTCATGTCCATAGGAAGTTTTTCTTGATTTTATCAACTTCTCTAATCAACCATCAATGAAGTTTGTAGAAGGACATAAAATATAAAGGAATCGAAGAAAGGACTGAGTTCAGTAAAACAAGTCTGCCTACAAAAGATAAACAATTACTTTTCCATGATGCAAGTTTCCGATGCAGATTATCCAATAAAGGTTGCCAATCAGATTTTGATAATTTGTCACCCATCAAAGGAAAGCCTAGATACTTGATAGGAAGTTTGTCAACTTTGCAATTGAGGGCTGAGGCTAGAGATTGTCCTTTGTTCTGCTTTCTGCCAAAATAGATTAGGGACGACTTTGAATAATTAATGCCCAAGTCTGAGATATCTTCAAAAATGTATAAAATAGCCTTTAGGGTAGAAAAGTCATTGTAGGTGCTTTTGAAAAAAAGTAAAGTATCATCTGCAAATTGAGGCTTCTAATATGATTGAGAGATTCCTTAATGCACATGCTAGATAATAAACCTTCCTCAACATTATACATGTCACGCCCCGCTTCCCAAAATACCAGGGAATCGGGACGCGAGCAAGCCCGCGACGTATTAGACTGAGGAGAGATAAGTGCTAGACCTCTTCTTCTCAATCTAATACGCTAAGCGTCTGGAAATAAATATAATACGAAGTCACAGGTCCCCGATCACACATAGCAAGAATATAAAGACAACCCAGAATAAAATAGACATATCATCAATGGTAAATCATCCCAGACATAAAAATATGGGTCAAACATGCCCTTATACAAATCTGAACAAGAGAATACTGGAGAGATACAAAATACATCGTTCAGGCGAAAATAGAAAAAGAAAGAACTATAAAGGTAAACTAGAACCATCAAAGAATAGGCTTCGACTCCTTCTTCTGCTCCATCTACAAGGCACTCCCTGCTGAGAATCCTCTAGCTCCTGTTCGGCTCACGTAGTCCGTCGGTTCGCTTCAGGCGCTTACCGACGTCATTTGAACTCTTGTGCACTGGGTAATGACGTTCAATCGTCGATCGTTAACACTGAACCGTTCGTGGAGAACTATAGGCAATTTTTGATGCCTACAGTAGTCGCTACGCATATCCTCCTCGCGCTCTTATGAAGCTTCCTCAACTCCTTTCCTATACCACAGCACTTTAACCATTGGAATAACTTTATTCTAAAGTTTCTTGTCCTCCCTGGCAAGAATGCAGACTGGAGTCTCAACTGTTGTCAAATCCGCCTAAAGCTCTAAATCTAGTACATCAAACACTCTCTGCTACTCCTCGTCTCACAAGTGCTTCTTGAGCATCGAGACACGAAAGACATCATGCACACCCGACATCGATGCTGGAAGGTCTAGTTGGTACGAGACGGCTCCAACACGATCGATAATCCTGAACGGACCGATATATCTTGGGCGCTCTTCATTGGTGATACCTTCAATAAGACATAGTCTCCAACCTTGAACTCTAAGGGTCGTCGCCTCTGATCTGCGTAACTCTTTTGCCGGATCTAGGCTGTAAGAATACGCTCTCGAATCAATGCTACCTGCTTTGTAGCCTGTCTCACAAGATCTGATCTAAGCAGTAAACTATCCTCTGGCTCTGCCCAACAAATTGGAGATCTACAGGGCCTCCCAAATTATGTTTCATAAGGAGCCATACCTATAGTCAATTGATAACTGTTGTTGTATGCAAACTCAATCAATGGTATGTGATCTTCCCAACTGCTTTGAAAATCGATTACACATGCCCAAATTATGTCTTCCAACATTTGGTTGACTCTATCTGTCTGACCATCTGTCTGTGGGTAGAAAACACTGCTATAAGTTAGCTGGCTATCGAAAGAATTCTGGAAGCTCTTCTAGAAATGTGATGTGAATACTGAGCCACGATCTGATACAATCGTATATGGAACTCCATGTAGTCTCACAATCTCCCGAATGAAAATCTTTGCATAAGTCTCTGCAGTGTGAGTTGTCTTAACTGGCAAGAAGTGCGCCGATTTCGTTAATCGATCGACAATCACTCAAATGGAATCATTTCCTTTGCTAGACCTCGGCAATCCCACAATGAAATCCATCAAAATATCTGCCCACTTCCATTAAGAAATGGGTAAGGGTTGTAGGGTTCCCAGCTGGTCTCTGATGCTCTACCTTTATCTGCTGACAGGTAAAGCATTTAGATACATACTCTGCAACATCACTACGCATGTCGTTTCACGAAAAATTCCTCTTCAAATCCTTGTACATCTTGGTTGTGCCTGGATGCACAGTGTACCTGGTACGGTATGTCTCATCGAACAGATCTTTCTTCAACTGCAGAATATCTGGCACTACTAACCGGCCTTTCATCCGAAGATCTCCATCTGACCTGATGGTCCAATCTGCCTTAGGCTCTTTGGAAACCTCTCCCTTTCGTGTTTGAATTCAAGAGTCTTCCAATTGGGCACTGATCACTCTATCAGTCCATAATGACTGTATTGCTAATGCTCCCAAAAATACACTACATCCACCAACCTCTGGTCTAAAATCAAACTGACTGAGGGTAAGAAGGTCTCGGTATAACGAGCACCTCAAAGCTGCAAGCCTGTGACGACACTTCCTGCTCAAAACATCTGCTATGACGTTCGCCTTTCCCGGATGGTACTGAAGCGCGAACTCGTAGTCCTTAATGAACTCGATCCATCGCCTCTGTCTCTGGTTGAGTTCCTTCTGAGAAAATAGATATCTTAGTCTCTAATGATCTGTAAACAACTCAAACCGAACCCCCATAAAGATAATGCCTCTATACCTTAAGTGCGAAGAGCATCACTGCTAACTCTAAATCATGAGTGAGATAATTCTGCTCATGATTCCTCAACTGTCGTGAGATATAAACAACCACTCTCTGAGTCTGCATCAAAACGCCTCATAGTCCCGACAACGATGCATCCGTGTAGACAACAAAAGTCTTATTACTGCTCGGGATAATCAACACTGGTGTGGTAGTCAACTTGGCCTTTAGAATCTCAAAGGCATTCTGACACTCCGGCCTCCAACAAACTGAACACCCTTTTTCATAATATGTGTTAGTGGGGTAGCAATTTTGGAAAAATTCTGGTTGAAATTCCTGTAGTAACCGGCAAGCCCTAAGAATCTACGAATCTCTGTAACTTTCTTCGACGACTCCCAATTAAGAACTACCTCAACCTTAGAAGGATCAACTACAATACCCCTCCTTGGTAATAACGTAGCCTAAGAATCTAACATCTGAAAACCAAAACTCGCATTTGCTAAACTTCGCATACAATCAAGTGCTCTCGCAAAGTCTCCAATGCCAAATGAAGATGCTGCTCATGCTCGGCCTTTGACGTTAAGTAGATGATGATATCGTCGATTAAAACAATCACAAACTGGTCCAGATAAGGATAGAAAACCCGGTTCATCAAGTCCATGAATACTGCGGGTGCATTAGTCAACCCAAATGGCATGACAAGAAACTCAAATGACTCATACCGAATCAAGAATAAGGAGTTAGGAATATCCATTTCTTAGACTCGCAACTAGTGATAACCAGATCGAAGATCAATCTTTAAAAATTATTGTGCTCCATGCAACTGGTCGAATAAGTCATCAATCCTCGGTAATGGATTCCTATTCTGAATGGTGATCTTATTCAACTCACGGTAATCAATACACAAACGGAGGTTGTCGTCCTTCTGAGTCATACGATAGGGTGCACGGGATATTGGTGTTGTGCCCAGCTGTAACTCTATGCAGAAATCAACCTCTCTCACTCGAGGCAATCCAGATATGTCTTGAATGACATCCTGATACTCTGAGACTATTCTAGTCTTGCACAAAATGACACACTGATCCCGCTGCAACGCCTCCTCAATGTATGCCTGAAGTGACTCTGCAAACTGGTTCCCCTATGAGGTCGCTACAATCAACTCAGTCCCATCGTACGCTCGCAAACTGACTGTTTTGGCAAAATAGTCGATACTGACATGATAGGAAGATAACCAATCCATACTAAGAATCACATCAAACTCAGATATGCGCAAGACGACCAAATCAACTATAAACTCAAACTCATCTAGGCTGACAACACATCTCTTACCAATACTCTTTAATAGGGATACATCACCTAAACGAGTAGAAACTGTCAGAGGAATGTCTAAAGGTTGTGCATCTAGCTGAAGCCTCTCCATAAATGCAAGAGATAGAAATGAACGCAAAGCTCCTGAATCAAAAAGAACCCGAGCTGGGAAGGAGTTCACAAGGAACATACCTTTCACCAAGGCTCCACTCGCATCATGATCACGTGGTATAACTGCGTAAACTCGACCGGAAGCTGTGGACTACTATGCTGAAGGCTCTGAAGTATACGAGACTATCTATCCTAGAGATAACTTCTGGATAGCATGCACCTGATCCTCTATCCTTAGAATTGCCGGTGGTGCCTCTAGTCTTGGCTGTTGGCCTTGAACTCGGCCCTGATGCTTACCCTGACCTTTCCCTGCTGGCCTCCTGCTGGTGCACTACGACACTCTGTGACTCTGTGGCCGAACTTATGGTAGTAGAAACAAGTACCATGAAATTTGCGTTGTTGCGACGCTCTCTGATCCTGTCGCGATCCCTTCTTATGAGAACCTTGCTTCTGCTGCTGAGAACACTGTAGGCATATAAAATTGCTTATAGGTCCCTTTTGCTCAGCTCGGCACGAACCGACAAACCAACGA
>NC_033801.1:59863908-59865228 GCF_001876935.1 Asparagus officinalis
AACAAACTTAAACCAAACATAAACCCTTGTTAAAACTTTCTTAAACTTGTTTTAAAACTCTCTTGATCACTTTGAAAAGACATCAGCAATGGGGTATATATACTCACTCAAAGCTCAGCCAAAAACACCCAAAACAAAAGACAGAAAAGCCCCCAGAAATCTGCTCAGGAAATAGCCGTTAGGAGCCAACGGCTCTTTTGTCGGTCGACCGGAAATCTCGTCGGTCGACCGATGGAAAGCATTCGGTCGACCGATGGCAACTTCGTCGGTCGAACGGTGCGGTCGACCGATGGAGCTCTCGGTCGACCGTACCGGTCGACCGACGATTCTCTGGAAAAATACTGACGAATGGTCAATTGATCGGTCGACCGTACCGGTCGACCGAAAACTGATATTTCCAGAAAAAACGGTTTTAGAGCTAATTTTAAAACACTGTTTAAAAATATCAAATAAATTCAGAAAAATGTAAAACTTTGGGGAATGATTGTAGACATGATAATAAACATGCTACAACGACTGGTTTCGAAAAAGGACTTCCCAAATGAAAAATATCATCATTTTGCAAAATAGTCCAAAACATGAAAACCTGAAAATTGATATTTTGATATTTTAGCTTAACCATGTTTTGAAACATTACAAAATGATTTTGTAGACTTAATAAAAGATGTATATGATTATTGTTAAGTCTATAAACCAAGAAAACAAGCAATATATTCAAAACACTAAATATGATTTCATTAAATATAAGATTGTTAAAGGTGAAATCATATATAGGCATATAAACATAAAACAAAATAGTATTTTCCAATTATTCATTTGTTTCATATATAAACTCGAAAATTATTAAACCAAAAACATATATGTATATATATAACTATATATATACAAAAACCAAAACGTGTATGTGTGTATATGATTGAGCTTAAAGTACTAACACACATAATATAAATTCCTAAACTAAATTACCCAAGCAATGATCTTGATCTTCAATAAATTCCTAAACTAAATTACCCAAGCAATCTTGATCTTCAACGAAGCTCTATCTTGGTAATCTCTCGGATGAAGCTTTAACTTGGATCTTGAACTTTGAATAGCAAGGCTTCACCGACATTCCGCCAACCTCCTTTGGATATGATCGTTGAAGCGCAATCCATCCATCCTCCAACTACGTTGTTTGTCTATAAATTTAACTTGGATCTTGAACTTTGAATAGCAAGGCTTCACCGACATTCCGCCAACCTCCTTTGGATATCATCGTTGAAGCTCTATTCCATCCATCCTCCAACTACGTTGTTTGTCTATAAAACATAGGAATACACA
>NC_033801.1:59875237-59877958 GCF_001876935.1 Asparagus officinalis
GATTCATCTAGATCCAATGGATGATATTGGTTTTTAGTTTTTAGGCTAAGGAGGTTTTTATTAGAACCTCTCCCATATATATATATATATATATATATATATATATATATATATAGAGAGGTTCTAATAAAAACCTCCTTAGCCTAAAAACTAAAAATCAATATCATCCATTGGATCTAGATGAATCAAATGGCTGGGAGTCAATCAAACAGTCAACAGAACATGCATTAATTACATCAACGAACACAAATCTGGATTCACTGCAGTGAATCTGGATTCACTGCAGTGAATCTGGATTCACTGCAGTGAAAAACGTGTTCGTTGAGGTAATGAATCTGGATTCACTGCAGTGAATCTAGATTTACTGTAGTGAAAAACGTGTTCGTTGAGGTAATGAATATGGATTAGCTACAGTGAATCTGGATTCACTACAGTGAAGGACGTGTTCGTTGAGGTAATGAATCTGGGTTCACTATAGTGAATCTAGATTCATTGTGTTAATGTAATTAATATATGTGTTTAATAAAGTAATTAATGCATGTATTTGTTGACTGTTTGACTGAATCCTAGCCATTGGATGAAGGAGGTTTTTAGTTATATATATATATATATAATACTCCCTTTAAAAGCACGAGTTTAGGAAAATCTTTCTATGGTCAATATTACCCTTCACTATTTTGAATATTACATTTAAAATTTAATCTATTGTAATTCGAATTATATTTTATCTAATCCCACATGAACTATCTATAGCTCAACAAATTAAAAAAAGTTCAACAAACTACGTGGAATATTATTTTAAATATTTTATTTAAATCTTAATCTATCTAAATATTAATTATATCCTATATTAACCCCACATGAACTACCTATAGCTTAACAATTTAAAAAAATAAGATTAACATTTAATTCAAAAATTACATAAAATATCTTTAAAAGTTCAAAATTACTCAAAAATCTATGACTTTTCAAAACTTAAAACTCTTTAAAACTTGCAAACAACATAGATAGATTTCAGGGATTACAATTAGGCACTTAAAACTTAAAATTTATAATAAATAACCTCAAAGTTACATAAACAACAAAAACTCCCTCAAGATTAAAAAATCGCAAAAATCCTGAATATTCAAAACTTATAACCGATAGACATCAAATCTAAAAATTATTAGCAGATCATTGAAATTTTAAATTTATCAAAAAAATAACTCAAAGTTTTAGTAATTGTAAAAAACACACTCAAAATCATTGAAATTTTAAATTTATCAAAAAAATAACTCAAAGTTTTAGTAATTGTAAAAAACACACTCAAAAATTCAGAGTTGAAAAAACATCTCAACATTTAAAAACTTACCACCAACTCATAAAACATAAAAATTACAAACACCCAACATAAAATTTAAACTTTTTAAAAAATTAACATTAAAGTTAAAAAAATTACAAAACACACCCTCAAAAGTTCAAAATCACAAAAGGCTAAATTTTGGCAAAGAAAAAGAGTAAATGTTTGATATCATTTCATTAAGATATATAAATTTAAGTTTCAATTTAAAGTTTATCATCCCTTTTTAGCATCTAAAAGTAGCCTAAGTTGACGCTGGTAAAAAATAATAATTACGATAGATTAAAACTATCCAATTAAGGAATTAAAATTTAAAAAATATATGATAGATTAAAATTTAATATTACTGTATAAATTTAAGGAACTACATATAATATTAGTAACAACATTAATTGATAGAAGACTAAATTACATAAAACTAACAAAAGACTATAATATAATAAGTTAGTATTAATTGATTATAATGTATAAACATTCATCGCTGATGTTAATAATATTTATAGAGTAAAAAAATACAAGGAATTTTGCATGAAAAGACTATCAGGAAGTTCAAAGATATCCTTTAAAAAATCAAGCTTTTTTATTTTTAAATAGAGAAGTGAAGTAAATAAATCCAAAATATAAAAACATTCATGAATCACTTGAACTGACATTGACAAAAGGTATATCTAGCAAAGAGCACCGATGAGTTCACCCTTGAAGAAATGTTTAACAATTTTGTCCCAATTAAAAAAGCATTCATCATGAAAGATGTTTGGGTGGAAATCGATTTTTTCATTGTATAACTTATTACAACTTCAGTCGTTATAACAAGTTCAAAAAAAGATTGGTCTTTTTATAAGACCTTTACACAATAAAATTAAAATTACAATCTCCTCCAAACAAACACAACAGGTGTTTATCACCCGCTGCTTGCGTGGGATCTTTGCCTGTGACGGGGACGTTGATATCCGTGGACCACCAAACGATCAGATCAGATCCGGAGCTTCGTTGATCCGCGAAGGAATCAAGAAACTGAAATAATTATCTCGGCAACAACGAGATAATCACTCTTCTCGAGATCACCGCAATGGGGCAATCTCAAGGGAAGGAACCGGGCTATAAATCTGACGAACTCCTCTTCTTTATGCCGAAGAATTCACTGATATCTCCTCATTCTCTCTGAAATTCATGGCTCTTCAGTCCTCGGTTCGGATAAGAAGGGACCCCTATTTATAGGCTTAGGGACCCCTATTTTCGGATAAGAATGATCGATTCGATCTTATCTTTAGTTGTAACCACTTAACCATGTTCATGGATGATATCAGATCAGTTAAAACAAATCCAGACAGTTAACAGTTGAAAAATGGCTACAAACAGCCAAATCTTATTTTCGAGTCTGC
>NC_033801.1:59878084-59881724 GCF_001876935.1 Asparagus officinalis
ACACGTGTGGGTGTCTCGGCCAAGCCCGAGACACCTCTGGGTGTCTCGCCGAGGCCCAAAACGTAGTTCTGTGTGTCTTGTCTGTTGTAGTCGTATCTTCATCTTCCGAACTCGAAATCGTGCAATTCAAGATGCATCGGAAAGCCATCAAGAAGATCTACAAGATTCCATGATTGAATCATCTATGAAGTGGATGGGACACAGGGGGTGTTTCGTCTTTCATAAGTGACACGGAGCTCCCGATCAGTTCGTGTTTCCGTTATTCCGAAGTTCCGTTGCTTCGCATGGTTCGTTGACTCACTTTATGCACTTGTCAATGTTGATTAAGCTTTTGTAACTCAGATAGTGACATTTATCATCTTCTCTGTGCCTTGAACTATGTGTGAGGACCCGTAGGTAATTTTAGACACCTACAGATACCCCCTCCAAAGTGTTTCAGTCTCATTCTTTTATAGAGGAGGCTGGAATACTTTGGATGTGATCGGTCCAACCTTCAGTCGGTATAAAAGGACATGTAGTTAGCTTTGATTCTTGACTCCTTTGATCTTCAGTCTATTCGATATTTTGACGAATAGCTGAAGTTCTCCCAGCGCTACGTTTATCGTCTGACCGTCGTCGAAGTCTTGAATCAAAACCGGTGAGTTGATTTTAGCTCGTGCTATCGAGTTGACTTTGAACTAACTACCTCTGCCATAATATATTAGCTTAGGACTACGCGTTGAACGGTGTTGTTTCGGATGGCCCGGTGCTGACTTTTTATCATAATGCGTTGATCTGTGTTGACCTAAGGTTACGCGTTGACCGACGTTGACCTAGGGTTTCGGATCGCCCGGTGTTGACTTTTCGTTAGGGATAATTCTTCCCTGACGGGACTATTGTTGACAGCTTATCCTTGACGGGAAGCCGTCAAGGATATTTATCGCCGACGGGGATTTAGGCATTCTTGACGGGAATGCCCGTCAACGATGCCTGGTTTTTCACAATTATTCCCCTATGCATGATGCTTCAACTTCGTGAGGACAAATGAATAGTAGTAATTATGAGAAATTATTTGGACAGTTATTGTCTTTGCTTTTGATGTTTTGCTCCATGTGGTTTGGTTTTGACTCTTTACCTTTCTCATGGCTAATGTAGACAGTTTAATTTTTCAATAAAAAATAAATTTTTATGTTCTCCGGGAATAATTTTTCAAGAATAGAACAATTAGAGGTGCGAATTTCATTCCCTTCAATCTAAGTCATTCAAATTTGTCGAAATTATTCATGTTATGGATAATATGAGCATAATAATTCAACTTAAAATTTATAATAACTCAAGTATAATAATTCAATTTTTTGTATATAAATTTTAAAAAATTATGATTTTTGTTTAAAACTAATTACATTGCATTATTTATTACATACTCATCATCTAATTCTTTTGCTAATTCATAGAGTTTTAGACATTTGACCACTAAGCTTCAATCTATATATCTATATAAATACTACTAAATTTAGACCTTGATTGTACTTGACACATTTTTAGGAGGAGCCTAAATATTAATTTTCCCTTTCAGTGTCTCCTACCTAATTAGCACATTTCAATTTATTTCTAATTAGACCTTTTGAATTTAAGCTCTTGACCTTTCGATTTCTTAATGAGCATCTGAAGTCTAACATCACAGGTCTGAAGAAAGTATGGATCTAGATATTTATTACTCTTTTATTAAATGAGACCAGCATAGATAGTATAAAAGTAATTCTATTAAATGTATATGTAAGCATTACATGCATAACTTCTCTCCATTTTTACTCAATTACTTTTTCTATTATGATAAAATAAAAATTTTACATTGAATATTTTAAAATAAAGAATTTCCGCAGTATGGCTCGAGTATAACACTAGTATTATTACTATTCCAGCAAATTGTACATATCTACGGAGCATGAAGTACTTTCTCATTTTTGTAGCCATGTATTGGAATCATAATCCTACGCCGAATATCACCAAGAATCATTTCTTATCTTGGCTCAACTAACAGATTTGTTGGATCTGAGAAAGCGCTAGTTTAAAAGACACAAGTGTTGTTTTAGTAATAATAGCGATAACAATAGAGATGAGAACATAAATTGATTGTTTTCAATTCATACAACTATTAACAAAATAACCTCTCACAAAATTTTATGGTTTTTGTTGTAGCACTCTTACAACATACAAGTTCCTCCTCTCCATACTTCATTAGTGGAAAGAGATTTCTACCAAACAATCACAACTCTTGAACCTTAAAGCTCTTCCACAACAAGAAAGTGCTCCACCCACAAACAGACCAGCTTAGTTCAACTTTTCACATGATTGCATTAGTAACAAGTGAAAATGTGGCAATACAAGTGATTCTACTAATGTGTGTCTCACCAAGAACTAAATATTTATGAATCTTACATCAATATGGCAATACAAGTGATTCTACTAATGTGTGTCTCACCAAGAACTAAATATTTATGAATCTTACATCAATATATGCACATCCGAAAATTAAATTCAAGTATGTCACTAATTAAAATGGCACGACTTAGCAGCTGCCAGGTAATACTATTTAAAACTGCACGATTTAGCAGTTGCCACGTAATACTATTTAAAACTGCACGACTAAGCAGCTGCCACGTGGTGTTAGACTCCATCATAGAAAAAGATTCAATCACCTAACTCCTATCGCCTAAGTTGATGTATTATTCTGAGGATAGGTTCGTGCATCCTGTAAAAGCAACTCGCTGGCAGTAATATTTTTCAGGAAAATTTTAATAATATCTAGCATTGCTTCTCTAACAAAAGTAATTAGTTCACATAGTTTGTGTTATCCACATGATGTATTCTCACTTATTGTTCTTATTTTTTAGCAAGTATTTGGCCAAAGTAAGCCAAGCCAACTTGTACTTGGTAAAAATACTATCCTCCAATTTCTACTAGTAGTGTGAATGAGCAGTGTCTTTTCAATTGTCCTATATGGGCTTCTCATGCTATAAATAGACATTCCAACCTTCTCCCTCGCTTCACCCACTTTCATCTACTTTTTTTTGGCTTTTTATTTCTTTCTTGTACTATCAAAATTCTCCCCATCACCAAACTTCAATGGAGGTCAAGCTCATGAAATCCTCTCTTTCAGCTCTTCACCAACCTCTCTTCAGGGCTACAAGCCTCTCCCATGTATTCTCTCTTTCTTCTTCATCAAATAGGAAATCGTGTTCCCTCCAAACTTCAGCAACTTCTCCTTTCAGGTAACAAACAAACTTGAGGGGGGAAAAACCCTGTTGGAAAATCCTTGTTTTACTAGGTGATTGTCTGATTGGTGTTTGTTATTGTTTTTGTAATTTTGCAATCTTTGTAGTTTGTTATTGCTTGTATTTTTGCAATATTTGTAAACTTGTAAGCGCTTGAGTATTCTAATATGTTAATTTCTCTTGTTTTAAGTATAAAATAAGCTTAGAATTGCTTTATTTGGATCTCTCTATTTATGCCATGAGAGATCTTGAACTCAAAACATGTTAGTTAAAACATCCCAGGAATTTGAGGTTTGCCTTTATGAACACAGCACGGGAGTGTAGGCGTCTAAAATTGTCTACGAGAGCCCACACGAAACTCGAAGCAATGAATGGGCGAGTCAAGA
>NC_033801.1:59882724-59899397 GCF_001876935.1 Asparagus officinalis
AACTTATTGAAGCACATCAAGGGGACTTGGAGGCGATCCGACAAGCTTTGGAGGATCCCGCTTCAAGTTGTTCGCGGGAAAAATCGTTGCTTTCTTCACTGATTCCATTGCACACTATTGTAATAGTTTATCGATTATAAAGATCCGGTCTTTTTATAAGATCCGGTTACAATGAAAATCAAATAAAAGGAAAGAAAAATTACAACTTTTTATCCTTGTTTGTCGAACAAATCACGAGCTCCTGTTTTGCGGTTGCTCGCTTGCGTGGGTTGTTTGCCTGCGCCGGGGTTTATCCGTTGACCACCGCGCGATCTAGATCTGGTCGGATCTACGCAGTACGACGGGTATTATTTCACCAAGGAAATAATAGCCGGGGGGGATTAGTTCACCAAGGAAATAATCGCCCGATTCTCAGGATCAAAGACCAAGCTTTGATCCGGAGTATGCCTGCATAGATCTTAGATCTGACTCCTCTCGAACTCTTGCCTTATTTGGCGTAGACGATCGCCGAGCACCGGATCTGGAAGAGCAAGTCCTCAAAGTCCCAAAGCTTGAATCTTTTTTAGATCTGAGTCTTGAATCCAGCAGAGCTTCGCCTCTCCAAATTTTCCAACCTCTGAAAATGAGCTCAAGCCCCTCTATTTATAGGCCACCTTCACTGTGCCCGCGCACAGGTGGCCGACACACCGAGCCACCTCAGGGTCCGTACGCGAGTGGATTTATTCCGTTGTTTGCGTGCGGTTCGTTAGTCTCGTAGCCTCGTTAATCCGCTCCGTCGCGTATCGCTTGGCCTCGGTGCTATGGATTAATGATCGTATGTTACCCAATGGTCGGTTTGTCGAATCGGCGTCGTCGAGTTGTGTTAAAGAACCTATAGGCAGTTTTATACGCCTACACCGGCGAAGTTCAATCTAATTAACTTCACGCCGTTTGAGATAGGAAGGGTTCACCCACTCAGCATTTGATTTACTTCAAATCACACCTAGGGGTTATCTCTGGTAATGAGCCTCTGATGGTACGATCCTTCGTTGGCACTCTTCGTGGAGCCGCCTTTGATTGGTATCGCCGCCTCAAGCCAGGAAGTGTGAATAGCTGGGATGACATGGAGACTAAATTCCTCGCTAACTTCTTCGACGACGACACCGAGGTATCCATCGGGTCGCTGCTGGACGAGAAACAAAAAGACGGGGAGTTGGTTGACACCTTCGTCAAAAGGTTCCGGAACAAGGTGATGAACTGTCGGGACCCGATCACTGAGGAGTTCATTCTCCAGACTTGCCACAACAACCTCGCATTGGACGTGTTGGAAGCAATGGGGACGGCTCCATCCAAAACATGGAAGGATTTGAAGGTCCGAGGAGAGCAAGCCGAGCGATTCCTCAGAAGGAAGAAGGCGGAAAGAGGCCAACAGGCGACGAATGCTCCACAGCAGAATTTCGTCCCACGAGGGAAAGGTAAGGCACATGCTAATGCAGTTGATGCTAATCAAACTTTCAAATTGCAACCTCAGCAACATCCGCAGCAACGAGCACCACAACAATCGCAGTCGCAATGGCAACAACGGCCTCAGAAACAGAAATCTTCGGAGCCAAGGTTTCCTAAAGTGTACTCCTTCAAAGATGACGAAGTTCCCAACATCTTTAAGTACCTGTTGGAAAATAACAAAATCCAGCTGCCGTCGATTGTGGATCAAGAAGGGGCTAGCAAAGTGACGGATCCGAAGTATTGCGCATACCATAGAGCGGTCCATCACCCTACAAAATCATGCTACCATCTCAAGGATAAAATCCAGGCGTTAATTGATGTAGGCGTCATAACCCCGAAGCCGTCCAAGAATGTCGGAGCAAATGCAGTATCAATCAGCTTTGGATCAGTGCCCATAGCATGGTTTGAACCAGAACGCATCACCAAAGTTGGAATGAAGATAGTGAATGATGACCCATATGGACAGCGTCAAAAAGGACTTATGCCACACACAGCCCCAAATGGCGAAATCCTCTGGGTTCATCCTGACTTAATTGAAGATGATCAGTGGGCGACTTCCTCGACCAAAAAGGGTAAAGGCAAGTCCTGCAATGCTACCTCCATGATCTTTGAAGAGGATGGTAATGAAGCTCCTACCTTCCCGCTCTCCGAAGAAGAACAAGAAGTCTTTGCCACTAGAAGCGGAAATCAATATCACTTCAACTATCTATCACCTAGTGATCAGTTAGCTGAGCAGGGGGTGACTAAACGGGGACCAGCCAGAACTCTCACGGAGCTGGGTGTGATTACGACTCCTAGACCGGTTGAAGAAGCTCGACGACAGCCGGTTAATAAACAGAAAGAAAAGAGGCCCCAGGAGGTTCAGAATCCGAAGCAGTCTCGTTTCAATCGTCCGATTGGAAGAGATAAATCGGAAAGCTCGAACACTCCGCACGTCTTCGATATTATGGCTCAATTGGCTAATATCCCAGCACAGATAACATTGTATGAGTTACTACGGTTGTATAAAGAAACCAGGGAAGCCTTGCAAGAAGCCTTGGCCAATTCAGAAGTGTTCCTTACTCAGATCAAGCTGGTACTTGAAGAGCCAGAACCGTTAATTCAACACTGCAATATAGCGGCTAAAAACCTTCCCTGCATTACCGTCACCAAAGAGGATATGCAAACGAAGAATTCAAACCATGATCAACCCCTATATTTCATTGGGTACATTGGCTCCAGCAAAGTCAACCGAATCCAAGTCGATCCGGGTTCTATTCCAGTTAGTAAGTTGGCATCCACAGGCACTGTTATCTATGGATTCAATACTAGCGGGTCAAGACCCTTGGGTAAGATCCGGATAAAATGTCAAATGGGTGATTTGAAGACGGAAGTCACATGTTATGTGATCGATGCCGAGACTTCATATAACTTACTATTGGGTCGACCTTGGATCTATAGTAACGTTATAGTCCCCTCCACTCTCCATCAGTGTTTGAAATATGTCGACACTGATAATAAGGTTAGGATGGTGGTCGCGGATAAGCAACCATTCAAAGGGTATGAGAATTATTTCACTGATTCTCTCCTTTATGGTAACGAATCCGATACTGAATCATCGGCCCATGGCACGGACAGCGGAGAAGAAGCTGATACCGAAGCCGGATTTGATTACAATGGAGGTTATGTTTTAAACGACATTGTACCCTCATCCTATATAGCAAAGGAACGCCTCCAGCATTCTTTCGGAACAACCCTGGTCATCCCGACCAAAATAGAAGGCGAAAAAGAAGTGATTTACGGTAAAGGAAAAAACTCTCCATTACCGGATCATTTCTTAAGGAAAGATGAGAATGATGACAAACCTGGTCGGCATTTATCTAAGTATAGTCCGGAAGCGCGCAAGCTCATGGAAAAACAGGGATATGATTTCACACTCGGAGAAGGTCTATACTTCGATCGAGGTCCTCGTATTCCAGCCAAAGCGGCATATGTACCAAAAGGGAAACCAGATGATTATTATAAATTCACTGATGATGAATGTGGTTGGCAAATTATCGATCAAATTGCTAACAAAACTAAGAACGGATACTCTTCTGATTCTTCAGCTGGGGATTCCGACGCAAGTTTGGGGGAGGTGTTCAAGAAACTGATGTCGCATATGACTACGGTCGATCCTGTGACGATAGAAGACGACGATCAAATGCCAACGTGGGAAGATCCATGGGTTCATCACCTAAACATGCAGTATGGCGATAGGTTCGAACAAAGAGAACCGCCCACTGAAGATAAAATAGTCCAAGTTAACATGGGTGACGAGGCCAACCCGAAGCCCATATTCATCAGTGACAGCCTTCCCCCAAATGAGAAGGAGGAGTTAATTGCTCTCATCAGGGAGTATATTGACGTCTTCGCTTGGAACTATGAAGATATGCCAGGGCTCGACCCCAATATGGCAATGCACCGCCTCGATATCAAGTCGGATGCCAAACCTGTCAAACAACAGCAAAGACGGTTTCGTCCGCAGATTATGGAAGCCATTGAGGCAGAGGTTAGTGGGAAGACCCGTGGGTTCATCACCTGAACATGCAGTATGGTGATAGGTTCGAACAGAGAGAACCCCCCACTGAAGATAAAATAGTCCAAGTTAACATGGGTGACGAGGCCAACCCAAAGCCCATATTCATCAGCGATAGTCTTCCCCCAAATGAGAAGGATGAGTTAATTGCTCTCATCAGGGAGTATATTGACGTCTTCGCTTGGAACTATGAAGATATGCCAGGGCTCGACCCCAATGTGGCAATGCACCGCCTCGATATCAAGTCGGATGCCAAACCTGTCAAACAACAGCAAAGACGGTTTCGTCCGCAGATTATGGAAGCCATTGAGGCAGAGGGTAAGAAATTGATCGAATCAGGATTTATCCGAGAGGAACAACATCCAGACTGGCTAGCCAACATTGTTCCAGTCATGAAGCCGTCATGAAGAAGAACGGTAAAATCAGGATCTGTATCGACTTCAGGGACCTGAACACGGCATGTCCAAAAGACGACTTCCCTCTCCCAATCACAGATGTCATTATCGATAATACGTGCGGATTTGAGAGAATGTCTTTTATGGATGGTTTTTCAGGATATAACCAAATCAAGATGCACCCAGATGACGAGAAGCATACAGCGTTCAGAACGCCCCTCGGTGTCTTTTGCTACACGGTGATGCCTTTCGGTCTAAAGAATGAAGGCGCCACGTACCAGCGAGCAATGACTAAGATTTTCCAAGAACATCTCAGGAAAATAGTCGAATGCTACGTTGATGACTTGGTTGTAAAAAGCCGCAACAAAGAAGATCACATCAAGGACTTGAAGACGATGTTCGATCTCATGCGGAGTCATTAATTGAAGATGAACCCCACTAAATCCTTCCTTGGAATGTCCAGCGGAAAATTCCTTGGATTCGTCGTCACCACTAGAGGTATACATATCGATCTTGATAAGGTGAAGGCGATACATGACCTGCAACCCCTAGAAATCTAAGAGAACTCAGAGGATTGCAAGGGCGTTTAGCTTACATCCGGCGGTTCATCTCAAATCTTTCTGGGAAATGCCAACCATTCTCTAAGCTAAACAAGAAAGGTGTGTCATTTATTTAGGACGACGCCTGCCAAAAAGCACTCGAAGATATCAAAACATATCTGACGAATCCTCCTGTTCTCATCACACCAAAATCAGGTAGACCGTTCTTGATTTATGATAATAACGGTCACGAACAGGCAGTCTATTACCTAAGTCGGACCTTGGTAGGCGCCGAGTCTCGATATCCGATGATTGAGAAAGAATGCCTCGCATTGGTATTCGCAATGCAAAAGATGCGGCATTACTTAATTGGACAGACGATTTACGTTATTTCTAACGTTAATCCGGTACGGGTATTTATGACGCAACCGGCCTCTATGAATTGGCGAATAGCCAGAATATTGTTGGACCCTAGAGGGGGGGGGGTGATTAGGGTCAAGAGGCTCTAATATGCAATAAAAATTAAACACAAGCAAACCACAAAACAGTAATGCGATTAAAGTAAGAGAGATAGTTAACGAGGTTCGGTCCGCATACCTATGTCCCCGCTCCCCCACTCTCGAGGAGAAATCCACTACACACCCGGTTTGGAAGCCGGAACTTCGTCTACACAGCGATCCCACACGATCTCTCTCACTACACAGTTTGATCTCAACAGATCACACTCCCTCACAGTTGATCTCCACAGATCTCACTCACACAACAGAAGAAAAGATGCAAGACTCTCTCTTTACACAGCCCCTATGGCAAAGAGAAGGATTACTGAAGCTGGGAAGTGAACACACACAAAAACCACAGAGAAAACAGATTTGAAAATTTTTCTCAGGAAGACAGCAGTCTCTCGGTTTTTGAAAAACGTTGGGGCAGCTGGAAGAAGAAGAAGTCTAGGGTTTAAATAGAAGAAATTAATTAATTTAAAAGCAAAACCCAATCTTCTCAAATAGGAAATAAGTGAAAGCACAGTGTTCCAGGCAAATGACCGTTTGAAAAAAGTCGCGGCTGACCGAAGACAACTTTCGGTTGACCGAAGGGAATTTCGGTCGACTGAAAAACTTGTTCGGTCGACCAAAAAAATGGCTCGGTCGACCGACCGAAAATTCGGTCGACCGGAGGCAGGTTTGAAAACAAGTAAAAACTAACAGAGACTTCATCGGTCGACCGGCGCGGTCGACGGACCAAAAATTTGAGCTTTCGGTCGACCGCGCCGGTCGACCGACAAACTCTCTGGAGTCCAGTGACGAATGCTCATAGGTGCGGTCGATCGGACCGGTCGACCGCATTCTGATAGATTTGCACAGACTGATTTTTGACTCAAACTAAAATATTTGTAAAATATTTATTTGACCTCTGAAAATTATGAAACTTTGTAAAATGTTTTTAATACTGAAAACAAATTGTTTGGGAAAGGAATTTTGCAGATAGGTCCTCATACTTATGAAAAATAGTATTTTGTGAAAAACGCTTAAAAAACATAAGTATGAAAACGTGTGTGTGATTTCCAATAGCTTCAAGTGAAATCAGTAACTCTTTGCCTACATTCTAGCACTAGAGAGAAAATAAAAAATAAGCTAATATCCTCACATAGAATATAGTTCTTGAGTCTTGATATAGCTTTTAGTTTGATGAAGCTTCTTTATGGATTTGTTGTTCTTGAATTAACATTGCTTCATCATTATGCCTCCTCCTAATATTTTGAAAATTCAAATCATAGTCAACTAAACTTTGTTTCATCCATAAAACTTGAGCACAACATAAGCCGGCGGCAATGTATTCCGCTTCCGTAGTGGACAATGCAACACAATTTTGTTTCTTGGAAGCCCAAGAAACAAGGGAATTTCCTAAGAATTGGCATGTTCCACTAGTACTCTTGCGATCTACCTTACATCCGGCAAAGTCGGCATCACAAAAACCATATAAATCAAAAGAGGTGCTTCTTGGATAAAATAAGCCAAGGTTAAAAGTTCCATTAACATACTTAATGATCCTTTTAACCGCAATTAAATGAGATGCTTTTGGAGAAGCTTGAAAACGTGCACATGCACATACACTAAACATGATGTCGGGTCTACTAGCGGTGAGATAAAGAAGACTACCTATCATACCTCGGTATAGTTTTTGGTCCACATCTTCACCACTCTCATCCGCATCAAGCTTAACACTAGTACTCATGGGAGTAGGCGCATGCTTAGAATTCTCCAACTTGAATTTCTTCACCAATTCCTTCGCATACTTGCTTTGTGAAATGAAGATCCCATCCTTAGTTTGCTTGACTTGGAGCCCGAGAAAGAATGTAAGCTCTCCCATCATACTCATCTCAAAGTGATCCTGCATTACTTTAGAAAATTCCTTGCACAAGGATTCATTAGTAGCACCGAAAATGATGTCATCCACATATATTTGAACTAAAATGAAATCATTTTTCCTTTTTCTCACAAAAAGTGTGTTATCAATTGTTCCTTTTGAAAAACCATTTTCAATAAGAAAACTAGAGAGGCGAGCATACCAAGCTCTAGGAGCTTGTTTCAACCCATATAAAGCTTTTTGTACCCGGTAAACATGATTAGGAAAAGCATGATCTATAAAACCGGGGGGTTGCTCAACATACACTTCCTCTTCTATAAAACCATTTAAGAAGGCACTTTTAACATCCATTTGAAAAAGTTTGAAATTTTTAAAGCTAGCAAATGCCAAAAACATCCTAATAGATTCCAACCTTGCAACCGGTGCAAAGGTTTCATCATAGTCTATGCCCTCCTCTTGATTGTATCCTTGGGCAACCAAACGTGCTTTATTTCTAGTTACAATGCCATGTTCATCAAGTTTGTTTCTAAAAACCCATTTTGTACCAATAACACTAGCATTGTTAGGTCTAGGAACTAACTTCCAAACTTCATTTCTTTGAAAATTGTTTAATTCCTCATGTATAGCCAAAACCCAAAATTCATCATTCAAAGCATCATTAATCTTTTTAGGTTCTAGTTGAGATAGGAAAGCAACATTACCACACTCACTCAAAGATTTTGAGCGAGTAATAACTCCTTTTGAAGGGCTCCCAATAATTTGTTCCTTTGGATGGTTGGATGTGAATTTCCAAGCTTTAGGAGGTTCCACTTGTTCTTGAGCATTGGAGCTATCTACATCCTTTTGAGCTTTTATAGAGGGAGTATCATTGATTTGCAAAAAGTCCAATCCTCCCTCAATATCATCATCATCATCTTTCCTAGGCAAAACAACTTGAGAACCAACATTAGTCTCATCAAAAGTAACGTTTATAGACTCTTCAACAACGAGGCTTCGTTTATTGAAGACCCTATAAGCCTTACTTCGAGGTGCATAACCCAAGAAAATACCAACATCAATTTTGGAATCAAATTTATCATGGTGATCTTTTGTATTTAAAATAAAACATTTGCAACCAAAGACACGAAAATAACCAATGAAAGGAGTTTTTCCATAATAAAGTTCATAAGGAGTTTTCTTAAGCTTTGGTCTAATCAAAACACGATTTAAAACATGGCAAGCCGTATTGACGGCTTCCACCCAAAAGTATTTTGGTAAATCAAATGAGTTTAACATAGTGCGTGCCATCTCTTATATGGTGCGATTTTTCCGTTCAACAACACCATTTTGTTGTGGTGTTCTAGGAGCGGAAAACATATGAGTTATACCATGATGAGCACAAAAATCATAGAAAAATTCATTTTGAAATTCACCACCATGATCACTTCTTATTTTAACAACTTTCAAATCCTTTTCATTTTCAATTCTTTTGACATGATTAGCAAATTCTTCAAAACAATCATTTTTCTTTGCAAGAAATATTGTCCATGTAAAACGAGAAAAATCATCAATAATCACAAAAACATAGTGTTTGCCTCCAAGAGAGGTAACACGCATAGGACCAAATAAATCAAGATGAAGTAATTGCAAGGGTTTAGAAGTCGATACCTCATGGATGGATTTGAAAGAAGATTTTGTTTGTTTACCTTTGGCACAATCCTCACAAATTGTATCTTTTATGAAGTACAAGCTAGGTAGCCCTTTTACAAGATTCTTCTTAGACAATTTTGATATTAACTCCATATTTGCATGTCCAAGTCTCTTGTGCCAAATCCAAGGATTTTCATCAATAGTCGCAAGGCACTTCACATCTTGATTCACTAGTTCATTCATCTCAAAAATGTATATATTGGATTTGCGATTAGCAATAAAAACAATTTTTCCATCCATACTAATGATGCATTTATCCGGTTTAAAAGAAATATCAAAACCTTTATCACTCAATTGGCTAATGCTAAGAAGATTATGATTCAAACCATTTACTAAATAAACATCTTCTATAACGGGTGAGGGTTTCTTACTAATAGAACCAATACCAATGATTTTACCTTTCTCACCTCCACCGAAGGAGACATTGCCTCCTTCAATCCTTGATAGGGTTGCAAATAACTCTTTGTTGACCGTCATATGATGTGAGCAACCGCTATCAAGGTACCACATCTCCTTACGTCGTTGCCGTGACGTTCCCTACAAAAGATGAAGATGAAGGTGTAGTAGCTTTAGGTACCCATGTCTTGGGTCCTTGGTGGTTAGTAGTCTTGGTACCTTTGGGTACCCACATTATTCCATAAAAATCATGGTTGTCTTTAATTCTACAATGAGTAGAAATATGTCCATGTCTCATACAATAGGTGCATACAAAATTTGATGATAATTAGCAAGAACATGAGTGGGTCTAGTCCTACAACCCTCAATTTCTAATCTTTCAATTTTTGATCTTAATTGCTTATTCTCGAAATCGAGATCTCCTAGCAATTCATCTTTTAGAGCAAGAGAGGTTGTTAGTTGCTCTAGCTTAATATCACAAGAGGTATGCAATTTTTTAAAAGAAGAGTATTCTTTAGACATTCTTTTAAATTCAAAGTTCAACTCTTCTAAAGACATAGCTATGTCACATTACATATAGAAAGATTCACTTTCGGCCTCGGATATTACCTCATGTTCATTTAGCATGAAACAAACATTTGGGTCATGAAGAGCAAGTTTGGCTCCTTCTTCATCACTATCCGAGTCACTTGGTTCGGATTCTTCCCATCCGGCATACATAGCCTTCTTCTTCTTGTACTTCATGTACTTTTCCTTGAGCTTGGGGCAATCCTTAGCGATGTGACCCGGTTTATTGCACTCAAAACATTTACCTACACGAGATGAAAACTTGTTGTTAGATCGGGGGTTAAATTTTTTGTTCATTTTTATGAGTCTAGAGATTCTTCTAGAGAGATGAGACACTTTTCTAGAGAAATCGACTTCACTCTCCGATGACGAAGATGAGTTGTCACTAGCTCCCTTGAGAGCTATGGTCTTCAACTTGGGTGACGGCTCCTCAACTTCACGTGATGGCACTTCCTCCTTCTCCTTCCCCTTGAGCTTCTTCTCATGCACTTTGAGCTTTCCGATGAGACTATCAAGAGCCAAGGTAGTGAGGTCATGAGCTTCCTCAATGGCCGTAGCCTTGGGCTCCCATGTCGGAGTCAAGGCCCAACTTTGGACTTCTCTACATATTTCTTTCTATGAGCTCTAGGATGTCAAGATCAATGCAACGAAGGTAAATTCTCATTCTAGCCTTCCAATAAGCAAAATTAGTCCCTGTGAAGAGAGGTGGTCTAGTGGTGGATTGTCCTTCTAACATATGCATATTCAAAGGGGCCTCCATTAGATCTTTTCTCTAAGGTGGTTAAACCAAAAATTAATATAGAGACCAAGCTCTGATACCAATTGTTGGACCCTAGAGGGGGGCGATTAGGATCAAGAGGCTCTAATATGCAATAAAAATTAAACACAAGCAAACCACAAAACAGTAATGCGATTAAAGTGTTTGCGGAAAAAGTTGCTGTATTCATTGCTGCATTCATTACAACTTTAATCGTTACAATGAAACAAAAAGATAGCCTTTTTATAAGACCGGTACACAATGAAAACAAAAGAAATACAACTCCTTTCAAACAAACGCAAGATCTGTTTATCATTTCTTGCTTGCGTGGGTCTTTGGCCTGTGACGGGGACGTTGATATCCGTGGACCACCGGACAATCAGATCCGCTCCGAGAAAATCGGGCAGAGCTTCGTCGATCCGCGTGAGATCTAGAAGCTATAAGCGTATACCTCGGCTAAAGCGAGGTATTAGCTCTTCTTAGTATTAACGCTAAAGGCTAATACTAAGGATCAGACTGGGAATGGGTGATGAAGGCGCTGATGTAGACCTCTCCTCTTCTTGTTGAAGCGCACGGCCACTCTCCACTGCAGCAGGGCTTCGCCAAGGCTCTCCAAAATTCCTCTTCCAAAACAAAGGCCCAAAGGGGGCTATTTATAGGAAACCAAGAGGGGGGGCATCAAAAAGTGAGGACACCCCTTGGGGTGGGTGTTTTGTTTTTGCCAAGACACCCCTCGGGTGTTTCGAGCTTGCCGAGACACCCCCGGGTGCCCCAGTTTAGTCCGAGGTCCTTCCGGGTGTGTTTGCCGTTGATTCGTCGTCCCAACTCGGATTTAAATGATTCCGGGTGCGTTGGATGCTTGACGAGGAGTTCGATCCGCTCTGGTGGTTGGATTATCTGTAGAGTGGTCGAGGCACGAAGGGCGTTGTCCTTTTTGTGAACACCGCCGGGTTCCCGATTGGTCCGGGTCTTGGTTGTTCCGAAATCCTATCCGCTCACGTAGCTCGTCGATTCGCTTCAGTCATTCGTCGACGTCAATTAGACTCATGTGGCTCAGATAGTGATGTTCATCGTCGCTCTTTAACGCTGAACCGTTCGTGGAGACCTATAGGCAATTTTCGATGCCTACAGATACCCCCTCCAAAGTGTTCCGGACTCGTTTCGTTTATAGAAGAGGCTGGAATACTTTGGATGTGATTGGTCTAGCCTTCAGTCAGCGTCAGGACCTGTAGTTAGCTTCAACTCTTGGCTCCTTCGATTTTCGGTCTATTCGATGCTTTGACGAATAGCCGAAGTTCTTCCGGCGCTGCGTTTATCGCTTGGCCGTCGTCGGAGTCTCGAGTGTGCAGCTGATGAATTGAGTTTGGCTCGTGTCATTGAGTGTTGACCGGCGTTGACCCTTAGGGTTTCGAATCATCAAACGTTGACTTATGTTGCAACGCGTTGACTGGTGTTGACCTAGGGTTACGCGTTGACCGGCGTTGACCCTTAGGGTTTGAATCGTCGAACGTTGACTTTGGTTGCAACGCGTTGCTTGGCGTTGACCTAGGGTTGCGCGTTGATTGGCGTTGACTCTAGGGTTTTGGATCATTGAACGTTGACTCTGATTGCAACGCGTTGACTGGCGTTGACCTAGGGTTACGCGTTGACCGGCGTTGACCCTTAGGGTTTTGGATCGCCATTAACACAGTTTATACTCATACGTTTGCTGGAGTATACACAGTTTAAGCTCTTAAGGTATTGGAGCATTGCGGTCCCAAGTGTTGGGGCTGCAGGACCAACTGTTAAAGCTGATTCATCTGCATGTGTGGATTTTATCCTGAATTTGTTGGATGCTCAAGTCACGAGACCAACTAGGGGAGTTGATGCGTCAATGACTCGCAGTTATAGAATTTTTGGCAAATCCTCAGCCATCAACGGATTTGACAATCCTTTACCGACTACCGTTTGAGTCGGGCTAGCATGCGGATTGTTTAAGTCCGTTCCGCATGTGACGTCGTGCTAAGAGAGTTAACGCTCTTAGTGCTACGATATTGAATACGTAGACTTCGTCTTTCTCACGGGAATAGACTACCCGGCAACGCGTGTTAGGCGTTGACTTTAGGATTTTTGGCTAATCCCCAGCCTTCAACGGATTTGATTAGCCTTTACCGACTACCGTTTGAGTCGGGCTAGTATGCGGTTTGTTTAATTCCGCTCTTATGTGACGTCAAGCTAAAAGAGTTAACCCTTTTAGTGCTACGATATTGAATACGTAGACTTCGTCTTTCTCACGGGAATAGACTACCCGGCAACGCGTGTTAGGCGTTGACTTTAGGAATTTTGGCTAACCCCCAGCCTTCAACGGATTTGGTTAGCCTTTACCGACTACCGTTTGAGTCGGGCTAGCATGCGGATTGTTTAAGTCCGCTCCTATGTGACGTTTAAGCTAAAAGAGTTAACCCTTTTAGTGCTACGATATTGAATACGTAGACTTCGTCTTTCTCACGGGAATAGACTACCCGGCAACGCGTGTTAGGCGTTGACTTATCCCTACTCAGGCTTCGGGATAAAATTCCCCGTGCATCGAGTGCCCGGATTTGACAATCGTGTCTTTTCTAAAAGCAAAGACAGATTGAGAAACGGGAGAGGAAGAATTTTATATTCTATCTCCCGGTGCTGAAGAGGAAGAATTTTATATTCTATCTACAGCTGGAAAGGGAACTTGAGGTGGGATCCCCCACCCCCAGAATCCGGAATGATGAACTGGGAGTGGGTTCTCCACTCCGAGCATCGGAAAGGTCCGAGGAGAGGAAGAATTTTATATTCTATCTCCCGGTGCTGAAGAGGAAGAATTTTATATTCTATCTACAGCTGGAAAGGAAACTCGAGGTGGGATCTCCACCCCCAGAATCCGGAAGGATGAAACTAAGAGTGGGATCTCCACTCCGAGAATCGTAACAATTCGGATAACCCTAACTGTCGGAAGGTTTGATTACCCGATTTGGAAGTGGACCTCTCGTTCATTGGGGGAATCGAGAGGAGATTTTGGCTGTGGCCCTAACTGTATGAATGTTTGACCAAGCAGGAGTTTGAGACGACCTAACTGTCGGAAGGTTTGATCGCTCGATTTGAAGGTGGACCTCTCGTTCATTGGAGGAATCGAGAGGGGATTTTGGCTTTGGCCCTAACTTTTATAGGTTTGACCAGAACGCAAAGAGAGTGGAATACGGGTAGCAAAGAAAGTGCCAACCCATATTACCACTCAAAGGGAGACTTTAATGTTAGGCGTTTAGGACCTAGCACGTTGAGTCTGAGAAACGCCAATGACTGGCAGATGGGAATGTTGGTGGGTCCACTGTCGTTTGATTTGATCAGCGGATGGTTTGGTGAGGAAAGATTAACCGATCAGAAGATTGGATCTCTTCTCACAAAAATAACTCATAAGAGTTAGAGAATAAGAAGAGACATTCTGACCTTCAGAGTTCGAACGTGAATTTCTTATTCACCAATTCCACAATGATTGGGTTATCCCTAAGAATACCCATGTGGTATTCTTTCGGGAACTTCCCGATGCATTGGATAATCCACCCCCAGTTTCTCTCTTGGAACTGGGTTTGACTTGGTTGTCCGACCGGGTTATCCTTAAGAATATTAGCGTAATATCCTCCAGGAACTTCCCGTCAATGGTAGGAAATAGTTTAGACTCATATACCTATTGGAGTATCAGGGAGCAGTTTAACCTCTTATACCGGTAGGAGGAATGAGAAACAGTTTATACTCGTATACTCTTTGGAGTGAGAAGCAGTTTATACTCTTATACTTATCGGAGTATCGAGAAACAGTTTATACTCGTATACTCTTTGGAGTCGTAAGAAGCAGTTTATACTCATATACTTATCGGAGTCTCGAGAAACAGTTTATACTCTTGTACTCTTTGGAGTATTGAGGAACAGTTTATACTCTTGTACTCTTTGGAGTATTGAGGAACAGTTTATACTCTTGTACTCTTTGGAGTATTGAGGAACAGTTTATACTCTTGTACTCTTTGGAGTATTGAGGAACAGTTTATACTCTTGTACTCTTTGGAGTATTGAGGAACAGTTTATACTCTTGTACTCTTTGGAGTATTGAGGAACAGTTTATACTCTTGTACTCTTTGGAGTATTGAGGAACAGTTTATACTCTTGTACTCTTTGGAGTATTGAGGAACAGTTTATACTCTTGTACTCTTTGGAGTATTGAGGAACAGTTTATACTCTTGTACTCTTTGGAGTATTGAGGAACAGTTTATACTCTTGTACTCTTTGGAGTATTGAGGAACAGTTTATACTCTTGTACTCTTTGGAGTATTGAGGAACAGTTTATACTCTTGTACTCTTTGGAGTATTGAGGAACAGTTTATACTCTTGTACTCTTTGGAGTATTGAGGAACAGTTTATACTCTTGTACTCTTTGGAGTATTGAGGAACAGTTTATACTCTTGTACTCTTTGGAGTATTGAGGAACAGTTTATACTCTTGTACTCTTTGGAGTATTGAGGAACAGTTTATACTCTTGTACTCTTTGGAGTATTGAGGAACAGTTTATACTCTTGTACTCTTTGGAGTATTGAGGAACAGTTTATACTCTTGTACTCTTTGGAGTATTGAGGAACAGTTTATACTCTTGTACTCTTTGGAGTATTGAGGAACAGTTTATACTCTTGTACTCTTTGGAGTATTGAGGAACAGTTTATACTCTTGTACTCTTTGGAGTATTGAGGAACAGTTTATACTCTTGTACTCTTTGGAGTATTGAGGAACAGTTTATACTCTTGTACTCTTTGGAGTATTGAGGAACAGTTTATACTCTTGTACTCTTTGGAGTATTGAGGAACAGTTTATACTCTTGTACTCTTTGGAGTATTGAGGAACAGTTTATACTCTTGTACTCTTTGGAGTATTGAGGAACAGTTTATACTCTTGTACTCTTTGGAGTATTGAGGAACAGTTTATACTCTTGTACTCTTTGGAGTATTGAGGAACAGTTTATACTCTTGTGAGAACTCATCATCGGAATGGACTCCTTCATGGACCCCATGGTCGTCGTTATCTCCGACGGCTTCTAGCTGAAGCTGAGCTATTCCCGAATTAACCCTGCTTCCTAAAGAGAAATTAGGGTCGGAACCACTTGAAATGATTGGAGATTTTCCCTTGTTGACCATGTTGATGGTAACTTCTAGGGGTTCATCATCTCGAGCAATCGATTCTCTTTGGTGGGAACGCCTTGATTTGGGCTTCGTCATTCCGTCGGAAATTCCCTCGAATATCGAGACCCTCTGCGGAGCGGTCTTGGGGCAGCTACAGGTTGATAATACTGCCCTGATAAATTTGGTACACGGACAGTGAGAATCCGCTTCCCGGGTGTTTCTCTTTCGAGATTCATCCACACCCCCAGCCTGATAGTACAACTCACTGACTTTGCAGTCGGAGTAACCTATCGGCTGCTCACATGGGTTCTCAGGTATAACGCGTTCGTCTGTCCGACGCGTTTTCTTCTGAGTAAACATTGCCTTGTTGGCCCCTGCAAGAGTCGCACGTTTGGAATCACTCCTTTGTGAGGGTGAAACCTTAACGGGCTCTTGGTCTTTTGCACACACCGCCGAGCTGGCCGTTGCAGGAATCCGTTTGTTAGGAGGTCGCGTACAACCCCCAGTCCGGGTGTTGGCTTGAAGCTCGTTCAATGATCCCCAACTTTCCTTAACTAGCGCTTTTCCTCGATTCTCGGGTAGAGCGCCAACACGATCCTTCGGAGGGATCCTAGACTTGGGGAGATCTGCGTCACGGTAGAGCTTCGTCGGAGGTTCGGGATCTGAAGTTGACGAAGGCCGGAGAGCGACGTCGCCTGCTTTTGCCTTAGGCGTTGATTTGGCCTTTGGCACCCAAACTCGTTTGGATCTCGGCGAT
>NC_033801.1:59900397-59917716 GCF_001876935.1 Asparagus officinalis
ATTCAATATAGAATTCTTCAAAAGAATCTGCCATTTTGATGGCCTCCTGGTGGTACGGGATCAGGTCCTTGTTCCTGACCTCATACTCTCCACGGACTTGGTTAACTATCAGTTGAGAATCCCCAAAAGGTTCGAGATATTCGACCCCCAGCTCTTTGGAAAAACTGAGTCCAATGAGAAGCGCGTTGTACTCGGCCACGTTATTGGAACACGGACTAGTTAGCGAATAAGCCCGATGCATCACATGCTTTCCCGGGGAAATTAAGACCACTCCAACTCCAGAGGAGACTTTGGGACATCCGGGGGTGGTTGCCCTATTAATCGCCCTTGAAGCGCCATCAAAGTATAATTACCATACTTGTTGGTGAAATGTAGTGTTAACTTCGTGGGTTTCGTCCGGCAAGTCATCATATACTTCTGCCGTATCCGTTGTCGGGTTTGCCGCCAAAAGATCACAAATCGCTTGTCCTTTGATCGACTTCTGCTGTTTGAAGTGCAAATCATATTGGGACAAGAGAAGGGCCCATTTCGCTAACCGCCAATTCATAGAGGCCGGTTGCGTCATAAATACCCTCACTGGATTAACGTTAGAAATGACGTAAATCGTCTGTCCAACTAAATAATGCCGCATCTTTTGCATTGCAAATACCAATGCGAGGCATTCTTTCTCGATCATTGGATATCAAGACTCGGCGCCTATCAAGGTCCGACTTAGGTAATAGACTGCCTGTTCGTGACTATTATCATCATCTTGTGCTAGTAAGGCACTTATCGAGTGGTTCATCGCCTTGAGATAAATCAAGAATGGTCTACCTGATTTTGGTGCAACGAGAACAGGAGGATTCATCAGATATGTTTTAATATCTTCGAATGCTTTTTGGCAGGCGTCGTCCCAAATAAATGACACCCCTTTCTTGTTTAGTTTAGAGAACGGTTGGCACTTCCCAGAAAGATTTGGGATGAACCGCCGGATGTAAGCTAAACGCCCTTGCAATCCTCTGAGTTCTCTTAGATTTCTAGGAGGTTGCAGTTCGTGTATCGCCTTCACTTTATCAGGATCGATATGTATACCTTTAGTGGTGACGACGAATCCAAGGAATTTTTCGCTGGACATTCCAATGAAGGATTTAGTGGGGTTCATCTTCAATTGATGACTCCGCATGAGATCGAACATCGTCTTCAAGTCCTTGATGTAATCTTCTTTGTTGCGGCTTTTTACAACCAAATCATTAACGTAGCATTCGACTGTCTTCCTGAGATGTTCTTGGAAAATCTTGGTCATCGCTCGCTGGTATGTGGCGCCTGCGTTCTTTAGACCGAAAGGCATTACGGTGTAGCAAAAGACACCAAGGGGCGTTCTGAACACTGTATGCTTCTCGTCATCGGGGTGCATCTTGATTTGGTTATATCCTGAAAAACCATCCATAAAAGACATTCTCTCAAATCCACATGTATTGTCGATAATGACATATGTGATTGGGAGAGGAAAGTCGTCTTTTGGACATGCTGTATTCAGGTCCCTGAAGTCGAAACAGATCCTGATTTTACCGTTCTTCTTCATGACTGGAACAATATTGGCCAGCCAGTCTGGATGTTACTCTTCTCGGATAAATCCTGATTCGATCAACTTTTTAACCTCTGCCTCAATGGCTTCCATAATCTGCGGACGAAACCGTCTTTGCTGTTGTTTGACAGGTTTGGCATCCGGCTTGATATCGAGGCGATGCATTGCCACATTGTGGTCGAGCCCTGGCATATCTTCATAGTTCCAAGCAAAGACGTCAATATACTCCCTGATGAGAGCAATTAACTCCTCCTTCTCATTTGGGGGAAGGCTGTCACTGATGAATATGAGCTTTGGGTTGGCCTCGTCACCCATGTTAACTTGAACTATTTTATCTTCAGTGGGGGGTTCTCTCTGTTCGAACCTATCACCATACTAATCCTCGGATTTCCCTTTTGGTACATATGCCGCTTTGGCTGGAGTATGAGGACCTCGATCGAAGTATAGACCTTCTCCGAGTGTGAAATCATATCCCTGTTTTTCCATGAGCTTGCGCACTTCCGGACTATACTTAGATAAATGCCAACCAGGTTTTTCATCATTCTCATCTTCCCTTAAGAAATGATCTGGTAATGGAGAGATTTTTCCTTTACCGTAAATCACTTCTTTTGCGCCTCTTATTTTGTTCGGGACGACCATGGTTGTTCCGAAAGAATGCTGGAGGCGTTCCTTTGTTATATAGGACGATCGAAGCGGCATATACAAATCGGGATTATCGTACAATTCTTTTATCACATCATCAAGAGACAGGGAGTACTCTAAATCGTTATTTATTTCATTATTGGTAAGTTGCCAGTTACAACTGCCCTCTGACGTTTGTTCATCGTCAAGGTTGATTACAAAGGGTACAATGTCGTTTAAAACATAACCTCCATTGTAATCAAATCCGGCTTCGGTATCAGCTTCTTCTCCGCTGTCCGTGCCATGGGCCGATGATTCAGTATGGGATTCGTTACCATAAAGGAGAGAATCAGTGAAATAATTCTCATACCCTTTGAATGGTTGCTTATCCGCGACCACCGTCCTAACCTTATTATCAGTGTCGACATATTTCAAACACTGATGGAGAGTGGAGGGAATTATAACGTTACTATGGATCCAAGGCCGACCCAATAGTAAGTTATATGAAGTTTCGGCATCGATCACATAACATATGACTTCTGTCTTTAAATCTCCCATTTGACACTTTACCTGGATCTTACCCAAGGGTCTTGACCCGCTAGTGTTGAATCCATAGATAACAGTGCCTGTGGACGCCAACTTACTAACTGGAATGCCAAGGATATGCATGGAGCCAATGTACCCGATGAAGTATAGCGGTCGATTATGGTTCGAATTCTTCGTCTGCATATCCTCTTTGGTGAAGGTGATGCAGGGAAGGTTCTTAGCCGCTATGTTGCATTGTTGACTCAACGGTTCTGGCTCTTCAGGCACCAGCTTGATTTGAGTCAGAAACACCTCTGAATTGGCCAAAGCTTCTTGCAAGGCCTCCCTGGTTTCCTTGGACAACCGCAGCAACTCATACAGCGTTATCCGTGCTGGAATGTTGGCTAGTTGAGCTATTATATCGAAGACTTGTGGAGTCTTTGAGCTTTCCGGTTTGTCTCTTCCAATCGGGCGACTAAAACGAGACTGCTTCGGATTTTGCACCTCCTGAGGATTCTTCTCTTTCGGTTTATTCACCGGCTGTCGTCGAGCCTCTTCGCCCGGTGTAGGACTTGTAATCACCCCCATCTCCGTGAGAGTTTTGGCTGGTCCCCGTTTATTCACCACCTGCTCACTAGGTTGTGGATAATTGTAGTGATACTCATTTCCGCTTCTAGTGGCGAAGACTTCTTGTTCTTCTTCGGAGAGCGGGAAAGTAGGAGCTTCATCGCCATCCTCCTCGAAGATTGCGGATGTAGCATTGCAGGACTTGCCTTTACCCTTTCTTCTCGAGGAAGTCGCCCACTGTTCGTCTTCAATGAGATCGGGATGAACCCAGAGGATTTCGCCGTTTGGGGCTGTGTGTGGTATAAGTCCTTTTTGGCGCTGTCCATGTGGGTCATCGTTCACTGTCTTCATTCCTACTTTGGTGATGCACTCTGGTTTGAACCATGTTGTGGGCACCGACCCAAAGCTGATTGACACTGCGTTCGCTCCGACATTCTTGGACAGCTTCGGGGTTATGACGCCTACATCAATTAGCGCCTGGATCTTGTCCTTGAGGTGGTAGCACGACTTGGTAGGGTGATGGACCGCTCTATGGTATGCGCAATACTTCGGATCCGTCACTTTGCTAGCCCCTTCTTGATCCACGATCGCTGGCAGCTAGATTTTGTTATTCTCCAACAGGTACTTAAAGATGCCGGGAACTTCGTCATCCTTGAAGGAGTACACTTTAGGAAACCTCGGCTCCGAAGATTTCTGCTTCTGAGGCCGTTGTTGCCATTGCAGGTTGCAATTAGAAAGTTTGATTAGCATCAACTGCATTAGCATGTGCCTTACCTTTCCCTCGTGGGACGAAATTCTGTTGCGGAGCATTATTCGCCTGTTCGCCTCTTTCCGCCTTCTTCCTTCTGAGGAACCGCTCGGCTTGCTCTCCTCGGACCTTCAGATCTTTCCAGATTTTGGATGGTGCTGTACCCATTGCTTCCAACACGTCCAGTGCGAGGTTGTTGTGGCAAGTCTGGAGAATAAACTCCTCAGTGATCGGGTCCCGGCAGTTCATCGCCTTGTTCCGGAACCTTTTGACGAAGGTGTCGACCAATTCCCCGTTCTTTTATTTCTCGTCAAGCAATGACCCGATGGATATCTCGGTGTCGTCGTCGAAGAAGTTAGCGAGGAACTTAGTCTCCATGTCATCCCAGCTGTTCACGCTTCCTGGCTTGGGGCGGCGATACCAATCGAAGGCGGCTCCACGAAGAGTGCCAACGAAGGACCGTACCATCAGAGGCTCATTACCAGAGATAACCCCCAGGTACGATTTGAAGTAAATCAAATGCTGGCGATACCAGTCGAAGGCGGCTCCACGAAGAGTGCCAACGAAGGACCGTACCATCAGAGGCTCATTACCAGAGATAACCCCCAGGTGCGATTTGAAGTAAATCAAATGCTGAGTAGGTGAACCCATCCCATTAAACGGCGTGAAGTTAATTAGATTGAACTTTGCCGGGTATGGGATCGATTCTCATTCTCTTGGGTATGGACAAGGAATGCCTGTTTTCTTCGTCTCTTGAGCGGAAATCAATGTATTGATTTTGCTCTCGAGATTTTTAATCTTCAAGTTTTCACCTGTGTTTTCGCTAGCATTCTCGTTACCACCCCCTGCGTTGACGGGAGGATTATTGGCATTATGAGCTTCATTTGTATCCTCATCTTCCTGATGAACTTGGTTACGACGACTTGGTTCACCTTGCTGGTTCGTCAGTGCTTGGATCTGTTGGTCATGCATCTCTCTCATGTTCTGCATGGCCATCTGCATTTCGAACCTGAAGCTCTCCTGTTGTTTAGCCATGGCTTCTTCGAGCATCTTGGCCACTTGCTCCGCACTTATCATAAGTGCCTCGTGGGGTTGTCCCTCGCTGGATACCGTATTATCTGATGCAACCACGGAGCCGGCATCAGATTCTTCATCTTCTGAAGGTAGTCTTGTCCGAACCCTACCATAAGTTGCTCGCTTGATGGTTCCGGACTGCAGACGGGTTATAGGCCGGGGTGCTTTCAGAATCGACTCGAGATTGTCCCATGCCGATGTCCCCTTGCTGGTCATATTGGTGGTGACCCTCAGAAATTCTCCATCTTCAACCACCATTCTTCTTCGTCGGAAACGCCTAGGCCTTGGTTTTGGCATTTCGGTGCTGAGCCTCTCGAAAACCGAAACTCTTTCGGGGACCGTCTTGATACAGTTACACTCAGACAATACCGTCCGAATGAGTTTGGAACAGGGACATTGAGTCTCTAGTCTTTGAGGACTCCTCTTCCTGGTTTTCCTCGTGCTCCCATCACGATAGTACAACTCGTCGGCTTGACGGTCGGAGTAACCTATCGTGTGTTGACACGACTTCTCAGGTACAACGTCGTCATCAGACAACAACGTTTCCTTCTAAGGGTGAACTACCTTCTTTGGGCTTTCAAGAATCACGCGTCTCGAAACATGCCTTCGTGGGCGTGAATTCTCAGCGGTCTCTTGGACTTCAATGTGCAAATTGGCGTGCGTAGCTGCCTTGAACTCCTTGTCATGCTGAAAGTGACGGCGACCCCCAGCATGTTGAGTCGTTCGGGGCTTCTTCATCGGGCCCAAACGTTCTTGAACTGGAGCTTTGCCTCTCTCATCGTGAATTGGACCAAGGCGCTCCAAAATTGGCTTTCTCTTTCGGGATGATTCTGCATGATCTCCCGGAGTAGCTATGGGAATTCTCGGCGACTTGGCTTGGTTCGCCGGAGGTTGAACTTTGGTTGGAGGCTGCAAAGGTTTCTCCTTAGCCTGAATCGCCGCTTCAGACTTTGGCTTCCAGACTTGGCGAGTTGGTGGCGGCTTCTTCGCCACCTCCTTCTGCAATCTCCTGCGGGCTTCTTGGACTTGAGCCCGTGCTTGCGCTGACAGTGCGCGACGCTTTTGAATGCGCTCTTCGAGTGTTGAACGATTCCGTTTAACACGGACCCATTCGTTCGTTGGCGGCTTAGAAGAGCTGCCATTCATCAGTGGTTGAGGCTGTTTGCCTCTCCTGTTCTTCAGATCCGCGTGATAGCGGACTCCGTCGGTGGACTCCATCGCCTTTGTGAGTTGCCGCGCCAAACGTTGACGTCGTCTTTGGCGGGCTCTCTTCGAGAGAGTCACAACGCCCTCAACGGTGGAGGCATCGGTGAGAACAGGGTTGACCTGGTTGGAGGTCGGCGGAACTTCACCCGACGCAACTTTGGCGTCAGCCGGGGTGAGAGCTTCGTTGGCGTTCTGTACTTCTTCGTACCAACGAACTTTTCTCCTGGAAGAGAACTTCTTGGGCTTGCGGGGGAAGGTGGATCCGGACGAGGATGAAAGATACTCCTCGAATTTGGCCTGGTCGAATTCATACTCGGCCTCCTCCTCGACCGGGATTGAGATCCGCAGCTGCGACGCGACGATCTCGGCAGCGAGATCGTTGGCTCCCACTGTGGTCGCCAGATTGTTCGCGGGGAAAATTATAGCTTTCATTGCTTTCATTGATTCCATTGCACGCTCTTGAAATAGTTTATCGATTACAAAAATCCGGTCTTTTTATAAGATCCGGTTACAACGAGATCAAAAGAAAAAGAAAATTACAACTCTTTCCTTATTTGTCGAACAAATCGCGAGCTGCTGTTTTGCGGTCACTCATTTTGGTGGGTTCTTTGCCTGCGCCGGGGTTTATCCGCGGACCACCGCGTGATCTAGATCCGATTAGATCTAAACGGTATAACGGGTATTATCTCGCAAAGGAAATAATAGCCGGGGGGGTTAATTCACCAAGGAAATAATCGCCCTCTCGGGATCAAAGGCCATGCTTTGATCCGGAGTAATACCGTATGGATCTCAGATCCGATCCCTCTCGAACTCCTGCCTTTTCTGACGTGGATGATCTCCGAGCACCGGATCTGAAAGAGCAAGTCTTCAAAGTTCCAAAGCTTCAATCTTTTTTTTTTAAGTTTTGAGCCTCCAATCCAGCAGAGCTTCGCCGTCAAAAGTTCCAATCTTTCACAAATGAGCCATGCTCCTCTATTTATAGGCACTCAGATCTGTACCTTGGCACAGATCTGGCCGGCCACCCAGAGGTGGCTCGGCCACCTAGCCACCTAGAGGTGGCTCGGCCACCGAGCCACCTAGAGGTGGCTCGGTTTTGGCCGAGTCCTCCAGGTGTCCGTTTTCCGGTTCCGCGCTTCGTTGTTGACTTGGACTCCGATTTGTTGATCTGAATCCTGATTTGGTAGTAAATCCGCTTCGGTGTTCGAGTTCGAATCCGTTCTATGGTTGGATGTCTCGTTGACTCACCGGACTGTTAGCTTGATTCCGCACGCGAGTGGATGTATTCCATTGCTTGCGTGCGGTTCGTTAACCTCGTCGCCTCGTTAATCCGCTTCGTTGCGTGTCACTTGGCTTCGGCGTTGTGGACTGACGCTCGTGTTTGGATATGTCGCCCGATGGTTCGTTGGTTTGTTGAATCATCGTGCCGAGCTGTGTTAAGGGACCTATAAGTAGTTTTATACGCCTACAGAGATGAAGGATCATGTGTCTGTCAAGATCCCAAAACTTTTTGAAGAACTTAATGAGGAAGAAATTTTTAGGGAGGCTGATAATGACCAGGCTATTATAGTCAGTGAAACTAAATTTTCAAATCAATTGTTTGCTGGAGAGGAGAATGTTAATATAAAGGACAATGTAGAAACAAGGGATCATCCATCTCCTGAGTCTTCTATGATGAAGAAAGATAAAGGGAAAGATATTATATTTAGTAAAGATAATGAGGATGATGTTTGGCTACCAGAGTTCTCACAGGAGAGCTTTTGTAAAGAGAAAGAGAGTGCAGTCCTTATGATTCAACCTCTAAATTGCCTGCCTCCAGTTGACCAAGAACTCAAGGCTAAGTCAAAAATTTCTTATGTTAGAAGATGCTCCAGATTTGAGGACCTTGAACCTATGTCTGCGTTGGACAGAGCTTCTGCAAGAGCTGCTTTAAAAAATGAATCTACCCTTGGGGGTCTTCAGGTGGATCAGGTGAGAATTCTTCTAATCTGGGTTCCTCTTTTATTCCTATTCTGTTTGATTCTTTATCTAATAAAGAGATGCAGATTTTGGCCTCGAAATGTGCCATAATTCTTGAGCCTCAAGGGGATTTTGACCCTTTAAAAAAAGTGAGGCAAATGGAGAAGGAGAGAGCTACGTTGGAGTAGGTTCTCTTCCTTTGTTAGATAAGAGGTGATGTTGTTTTTCATACATGTTGGTCACATGAAATGTTAGAGGTCTTGGTTTGAGTACAAAAAGATTTGGTGTAAGAGATTTTTGTCTCTTAAATAAGTTTGAGATTATTTGTCTTCAAGAAACTAAACTGAATGTTGTTGATGATAGAATTTTAAAAAGTCTGGGTAGTAATATGTTTGAATGGGTTGTTTTACCTTCTGTTGGATCTTCAGGAGGTATTATGATTGGTTGGAATAGCAGTAAATGGTTAAAAATTCAGGACTTTTTTGGGGATTATGTTTTGATAGCCATGCTAAGAAATAAGAGAAATGACTTTGTTTGGTCTATTTCTTCTTTGTATGGTCCTCATTGTAATAGAGAAAGACTTTTATTTTGGCAAGAACTTAAGAGTGTGAAGACAAGGCTTTCAGGACCTTGGGTGGTTGTGGGTGATTTTAATGTCACTTTGAATTCAGTTGATAGAAAAGGTAAAAACAATTACAGAAAAGAAATGGAAGAGTTTAGAGAGGTGATTAATGAATTAGAATTGATTGATAGTCCTTTACATGGTAGGAAGTTTACTTGGACTAATAAAAGAAGTGCTCCCTCTATGGCTAGGTTGGATAGAGTTTTTTTTAACTCTGAATGGAAAGATAAATTTCCATTTTCTAAGCAACAAGGTATCTGCAGTCAGTTGTCTGATCATGCTCCCATTTGTTTTGATTGTGGGGATAACCAACAATTTGTCAAAAAATTCAGATTTGAGAAGATTTGGTTACAATCTGATGATTTTAAAAAGAGGGTACTTGTTTGGTGGAATTGTGCACCTAAAAGTGCATCTGCAGCAAAAAATATTGTTGGTAAGCTGAGATTTATGAGAAAATGTATTAAACAATGGGTTCAATCTGATTTTTATAGTGTTAGAAAGAGGAAAAAGGAACTGTTGGATAATTTGTTGGAATGGGAAATTATAGAGGAAGATAGAAATTTGGATGATGATGAATTAGTCAAAAAAAAAGATATCTCCATTCAGTTGAATGAGATTTTAGTTCAAGAAGAACAGATGTGGAAACAAAGGTCAAAAGCACATTGGCTCAAGGAAGGTGATAATAATACTACTTATTTTCATAAAATAGCTAATGGAAGGAAAAGAAATAATCTGATTTCTTCAATTACAGTGAATGATACAGAGGTCAGTTCTGAAGAAGGTATTGCTCAGATTTTTTCTAATCATTATAATCAGATTTTTGGTCAGAATGAACCTTTTAGATGTCAGCTGGATTGGCAGAAGCTGTTTCCCTTGGAAGATTAGGGTTCTAATGAATTAGAAAATCCTTTTTCTGAGGAGGAAGTTCATAAAGCTATTTGTGATATGAATGGTGATAAATCTCCTGGCCCAGATGGTTTTTCTGCCTTGTTTTATCAAGTTTTTTGGGAAACAGTGAAAAGTGATATTATGAAGCTGTTTGTGGAGTTTTATGAAGGTAAATTGGAAATAAACAGGCTCAATTATGCTCATATTGTGCTTATTCCAAAGAAAAATGAAGCTTCCATGGTTAATGACTACAGACCTATCAGTCTTTTAAATGTGATTTACAAATTGATTACTAAAGTCTTGACTAATAGGTTGAATCCTAAGCTTGAAAAGCTTATTGATCCTGTCCAATCTGGTTTCTTTAAAAATAGATTTTTGATGGATGGGGTGTTAGCAGCTCAGGAAATCATTAATGACTGTTTTTAGAATGACACAAAAGGAGGGATTTTATTAAAGTTGGACTTTGTTAAGGCATATGATATGTTAAACTGGGAATTTATCTTGGAGGTTATGAGAGCCAAAAATTTTGGAGCTAAGTGGCTAAAATAGATTAACATGTGTTTAAAAGGAGGCATGTCTGCCATTCATATAAATGGTAAAATTGGGAGCTGGATTATGTCTAAGAGAGGGGTTCGTCAAGGAGACCCATTATCTCCTCTTTTATTTGTTTTGGCAGCTGATTCCTTTACTAGGATGATGAGTTTAGCTGTTGATTCTCTTCTTATTGAGGGTTTAGGTCCAATTAATATGCCTCATAAAATCTGTTGCTTACAATATGCAGATGATACCTTGATCTTTTACAAAAATAAAAAAGAGCAGTTGACAGTGCTAAAAATGATTCTATATTGTTTTGAACTTGCTTCTGGTCTTAAAATAAGTTTTAACAAGAGTATACTCATTGCTCTTGAGGATAATGACTCTTTGCAACAGAACTTAGCTGTTATGTTGAATTGTAAAAGTGGGAATTTTCCCATCACTTATCTTGGAGTTCCTTTGAGACCTAATGACTCTTTGCAACAGAACTTAGCTGTTATGTTGAATTGTAAAAGTGGGAATTTTCCCATCACTTATCTTGGAGTTCCTTTGAGACCTAGAAAGTTAAAAAAACAGATTGGTCTCCTTTGATTGAGAAATTTGAAAGAAGGCTAGCCTTATGGAAAGGAAAAACTTTATCAAGAGGAGGGAGATTAGTTTTGGTGAATTCTGTTCTTTCTTCTATGCCAATTTTTTGGCTATCCTTCTTTTTATTTCCTAAGTGGCTCATAGAAAAAATTGACAAAATGAGGAGAAGATTTTTGTGGACTGGTTCTCTTGATCATAAAGGCTCTTCTAATTTGGTCAAATGGGAGGAGGTTTGTAGACCTAAGCAGTATGGGGGTTTGGGGATTGTAAATTTAAAAATCATGAATAAAGCTTTGTTGGGGAAATGGTGGTGGAAATGGTGGTGGAAATGGTTTGATAATAAATTGGAAATATGGAAACAAATTAGTTTTTGCAAATAATTTGAGAGGAAAAATTGGACAGAATTTTTTCATTCTGGTAGAAACATTTTAACTCAGTTTTGGAGGAATTGTTTTGATAATATTGGTAGCTTTTTATGCAGCACTCTTGTGGATGTGGGAAAAGGTGATCGAACTTTATTTTGGCTTGATAAATGGGTAGGATCTTTTACCCTGGCTTCGGTCTATCCCTTTCTTTTGAATATCACTTCTTTTCCTTTTGCACCCATTAGTAGTGTGAGAAAAAAGGTTAATAATGAATGGATTTGGAATATTCAGTTTAGTAGACAACTAACTGGAAATTATGTTTTCCAATATCTCAAGTTGATGAATGATATTAGTGATTTTAATTTTGGACAAAGGGAGGACAGGAGAAAATGGATTTGGGATACTAAATTTACAGTTAAATCCTACTATCATTTTCTTATTGATGGGGGTTTAAGATTTGATTGTGTAAATCTCTGGAAACTTCCTGTTCCTTTAAAAGTGAAATTTCTTGTATGGCTGGCTTTAAGACAGGGGCTAAATACAAAAGATAAGCTAGAAAAGAAGGGGATTCATTTGGATTTAATGTGTTGTTTATGTTCAAAAGAGGAGGAAAATCACTTCCATTTATTTGTGGAATGTGAGTTTGTATATTCTACATGGAGATCTATTCAATATAAATTGAATATTGATAAGAGTTTTAAGTTGAATTCCTTAAAAGATATTTGGATCAATTGGAATATGGATAAGGGAGCTAAATGGAATGAGGAAAGAGATGTTATTTTATGTTCTCTTATTTGGTGTATTTGGCAGGAGCGAGATGACAGAATTTTCTCAAACAAGAAGAAGAGAGCTCTGGAGGTTTTGAACAAAGTTCTGATCTTTTCATCATTTTGGTTAGGTTCTAAACCTTTATCAGCTCGAACTGCCAGACTTCAGGAGAGGAGAAAGAAGAAAGCTGCTGTTGGACAATCTACAGCTGGAAGGCTTGCGAACACAGTGATTCAGCTGGAATGATTTCTTTCTTCAGTTCTATAAACTTGTTTTGTTTTCTTATGGTTAAAACTCTGTTCTTAGTTAAGATAGTCTACTATCTGGTAGTAGTAGTAGCTGACAGGTTTCTTATTCATGCTGGAGATGGGTTATACTATTGTGGTAGAGCTGGAACATGGTTTTGGCTTTCATCTGTGGGGGAACAAGAGTTTTTCTTTTGGTTTGTAATTTCTGTTTGAACTCAAGTGCACATTCTTTTTGGTTGGGAATGTGTATCTTCATGTATCAGCCAATTTTTGGTTAATTTAGCTGGCTGGATTACTGTTATGATTAACAGTAGTCCATCCTTTCTCTCAAAAAAAAAAAAAAACAAACAATACAAAATCCATGTAATCATCAATCTAAAGATGTTTTTGGCAAATCTTATAAAATTTGGTTAGGATTAATCCTAACCCAAATTTGTTCTAAACTAGTTTTTTTAAACCAATCCCTATTAGTCCACTAAAAAACAAGTTTAAGGGTCAACTTTTAGCATAAACACAATTCTACTCAAAAAGAGACTAGGACAAAACCTAGTCCATTTAAAGGAGTTGTCAAGCATGCCCAAAATTGTTACCTAAGCACCACTACAAGAAATTGGTTCTTTAATGACAAGAATTAACGAATAGACTATTTAATAATTGTTAATATATATACAGTAATGATGGTTTCTCTCACCTTCATCGAGCTTTTGTAAATATTAAATAAATTAAATAAGGCTAGACGATGGTTATTTAGATCCTTCATTGATTAGGTCTTACTATCTTCATTGATGTGGAATCTTGATAACAAAGGACCTACTAACCGTAATTAAAGATGAAACCTAATCCTAATAGGAATATAAGTTTAATAAGTATAATTATAATTCAAGAGTTATATAACACACGTTCTCACATATTTCCTCTCTCTTAGATTTCTCATGTAAACCCTAGCAGACAAGGTGCGGCCCTTCCCATTATCTTTCTCGATGGATCGCCCCCCCACCCCCTTTTCTCTTCTTACCAACCGCCAATTACAGCTGATCTGTCTCCTCTTCCTCTTTCTCGACGGCTCGACGGTAACATCAATCGCCCCCACTCGACCCCCGGTTGAGATAGTAGTTACACCAAATCCGCCTCTTATTCCTCTTTCTCGACGGCTCGATGGTAACACAATCGCTCCGCCTCCTTCTCGCCAACCGCCTCTCATTTTATTCTTTGGTTATGCTATTTCTTTAACTAATACAACTTTGCAATCCCCCACTACTTTAGATAGAACCCACCCTATTATCTATTTAGATATATGGTCCTCAAATAGCAAAAATAACAATAAGATGAGAGTTTATCTTTAACAACGTATGAATCTCTAACTTAGAAACACATTGGGAGACAATAATGTATAAACATACAAGCAAATAATATGTTTAGGCTAAGGTTAATTAACAATCAATTGAGATTTCAAGCTGCCGTGATACCTTTTTCCTTTTTTTAATAAACGCCTTCAGTATAAAGACCTAATTATATGCTAATTAGGTTCTAGAGGTTGTTGTTGATCCACATATACCCAACTTATAAATAATCAGATTTCATAGTTTATTTGTAGTTCATAAATTCATCAGATTATACTTTATATATTTAATTACATGCACCTAGGTATAATAGATTATTAGACATTATACACCAAGGCAGGTCGTCCTACAATAATAAATAATGTTAGAGATTATACACTAAGGCAGGCCCTTTTTGTTTGGTGTAATTGCACTCAAGTTCATTATAGTTTTCCCTACTTTGCACTTATACACCTTCACTTGTTTTTGGCAGCATTTTATACCATAAAGTTTTAAAAACATGCACTTGTATACCTTCACTTATTACATTAGCACTTGTATACCTTAAAGTTTTGAAAACTTGCACTTAAATACCCTAAAGTTATTAATACTAACACTGAAATATCCTCCCCTATGAAAATTTGAGGGTATTTAAGTGTAAATTTTAAAAACATTGGGATATTTAAGATTCACTTTTATAAACTTTACGTTGATTAAGTGTAAGTTTTAAAAACTTAAGGTTATATAAGTGCTACCAAAAATTAGAAAGGGCATACATGGGAAAGTTTTAAAAAATTTAAAGTAGCTACTAAACATAAGTGAGGGTATATAAGTACATCATAGTTGAAACAATAAGGTATTCAACTGCAATTAACTTTTTTATTTCTAATTACGTGCATTTTCTCATTGTGCTCTTCCCATTGGAACATACGCATGTATAAAACTTATAATTTAGAGTAAAGGAACTAAAATAGAAAACAATAACATAAATTTTAAAGGACTTAAACTAGTAATAAAAACTTTATACTATTTAGGTGCAAATTTTAAAAACTTTAGGCTATGTAAGTGTAAGTTTTGAAAAATTTCACGCATATAAGTGCTTTCGAAATACAAGCGAAGGTATATAAGTCTGAATTTACTTTAGGGTATATAAGTGCTGCCAAAATAAGTGAGGGTGTACAAGAATAAAGTAAGGAAAACTATATGGTATCTAAGTAAAATAGCTTTAAGATTATGCCTCCTTAAAATATCATCTCTCTTACTTCTTGTCCACGTTGGTGCTATTTGTTTCCTTCCTTCATTTGAAGCATGTCCACCTACTATTTGATGTTCCTGCAAAAAATAATAATATGACTTCAAAACCAATATAACTGATAATCACATATTATTATAATTTTATACCCTCATTCTCTATTTTATATGAATAAATATACCACTGTAGAATATCCTGGCTCTGGCATATCTCCAAGCTGGACCTGTTCTTCCTCTAAGTCTGACATATACCAGAGAAAATAGGTGTAAGTCAGCGTGCATGGCACACGACAAGACCCCACAAAAGAAAAGAACAAATGAAAACCCAATGCGAAAAATGATACAATAACAGAAATGACAAAGAAACGTGCAACTGGAAATCCAACAAAATCAACCAAGTAACAAATCGACCAGGTAGCTAGCGATCAGAATAATCATCCAATTAACAGGGTCATATAACTAGATGGAATTAATACTTAAAAATATATAACAAGAGACGTAGTACGTCGAGCAAAATAATCCAAACAAGGAAACCCTCATGTATATACCATATGTCACAAATTATAGATAATTAAATATTAACCCCGATCTATATATGAAAAGAAACACAACTGGTCTACATCTCACAAGAATCCGTACTTAGCCAAGAAAAAAGGTCATGTAACTAGCCATCCTATAACAAGTCACTAGTTCACATCTCATATAGAGTCAACGCTCATATCATCAGATAACTGACTGTTCACAAATCCCCTATGTGCATCTAATACCGCTACACAAACTCCATCACATGACTACACGCAATCCGTTATCAGCCTGATCCGGACTAAAGCTAAACTCGGGTGAATATCAAATTCACGGACCAAAGTTGTGACGCCCCTGGGTTCACATAAGGCTGCAGTCCAAGGTGAAACCAGAGATATCAAACCTACCATGCACTCACACTATGCATAAACAAGTTTCACCAATCACAGCAATATCCTCTAGTGGAACCAAATAGAAGTGCAAGTACAAAACAAGCAAAATAAATGGAATAAATGTAATAGAAATGATATAGAAGAGATATCTAATAAATAAAAAAAGAATCATGTCTCAACTATAATACATCTGATATCTGAATAAGAAAAATATCTCAATATGAATCAACTAGAAATCGTACTAAGGCACATTGCCTTTACAATATAAAAATAAAACTCTAATATCTGGATAAAACTCAAAACTACATTAGAGTCTCTACAAGTAAAAATACGCGATGACGATTATGCCAAAACTCCGTCACCCTGCGGCTCTTTGAAACTTCGAACTACCTAAAAAGTAATTTAAAAGAAAAAGAATAATAACAAGAGCGTTAGAGCGCTACAACAAGATTACCTCCATCCGCCCCCGGGGAAGGTGTAGGCGTATAAAACTGCTTATAGGTGCCTTGACACAGCTCGGCGCGATGATTCGACAAATCGACGAACGTTCAAGCAACGAAACGAACTAAAGAGTAACGATGGGGGGCGGGGGCTACAAAGGCTAACGAAGCGTGGGCAATGTGAAGCGAACGTTAGTGGGTTCGGGAGTGCGCGGGTCTTCCAACAAAATGGATTGAACTGCAAAACACGGCGACTGAGTTTAGCTGCCGAAAATGCCGGAATGCCGAGTCAACAAAATCAACAAAACAAGCGCGATACAAAGGACGGACAAAACAACCGGAAACAAGCGGAAAACGAAAAACCGAGCCGCACCTGGGGGAACTCGGGCGCGGCGAACACGGGAACACACCCTAAGGTGGGGCTGGTCGGCGCGCAAGCCGAGCGCAGCGCCTAGGTGGCTGGCGGTGGCCGAGCCAGCGCCAGGGTGGGCCTGCGGCCACGGCCGACGGCCAAGGACGCTGCGCTGAGGTGGCCTGCGGCCAAAGGCCGAGCCAGCGGCGCCCAGGGTGGCTCGGCCAAGGCCAGAGCACCCTGAGGTGGGGCTCGCGCAAAGGCCGGGAGCGGCAGCCCTGGGGTGGCTCGCTAATGCCGAAGCCACCTAGGGGTGGGCTAGGGCTCAGAACTGTGGCAAGACGCACAGTTCTGATGACCTATAAATAGGTCGCCTGGTCTGCGTTTCATGTGGGGAACTTCTTTTCTGAAACTTTGGAGAGAGCGGCGAAACTCTGCGGATTGTCAGCCTCAACTCGGAGACAATCTGAAGCTTTGAAGACATGGAGACCCACGGATTTGAATTGCTTAGGGCGAGGCACGCAGCACCGCGAAAGGCAGGAAAGGTTCGAGAGAGTTAGATCGCTGCAGTATCTACGTCGTTACAGGCTGCCGGTACTAAGTTGGGGGCTCTTAGATGGCGGCCGAAGATTCGAGCGGGTCGTTTGCTGGTGAAACGATCGCCTCGCCGCTATTATCCTGTGGTGGGAATAATGAGCCCGTAATACGTGCGTAGATCTGCTTGGATCCAGATGCAGGCCGCGGTGGTCCACGGTAAAGCAACCCGCGG
>NC_033801.1:59918716-59920078 GCF_001876935.1 Asparagus officinalis
AAACGGCTGGGTTTCGTGAGTCGACTCATGACAGTCATGAGTCGACTGGTCAGAAACATCTGACAAACGGCTGGGCTTCATGAGTTGACTCATGACAGGCATGAGTCGACTCAACCTAATGAGTCAACTCATGTGCATGTATGAGTCGACTCACGAGCTGAAAACTGGACGTTTTGATTCTTCGATTCGTCGTCTCATTCCACGCTTCGACCTGTGTTTCATTGTATTATTTTACACCTCTATTCTTAAGTTACTATGAGAATCATCTATCCTTAAGCTCTCATGAGGATCGCTAAGTTCCAAAGAGGAAATACACCCGTATCATGACTCCCCCTTTAGGAACTTGAAGTCCCGTTTAAGTTAGAACTTTAGCTGAGGAAACTCGCAAGCTCCTCCTTTCTTGTTGAACCACTTAGCCTTGCTAGGAACCTGACCGTGACGTCCAATGAGAAACGACTCCTTCGTCCCCCGCCTCGTGATCGTCTTCCGCTCCAAAATACAATCTTCTTTCAACGGTTCTTCTCTATCAAACCACAAGTCTTCAACATGCGGCAAGATCATCTTGTCGTCACCTTCATCATCCAGCAATGGAGGCTCAAAACAACTTTAAATACTCAGCATTGATCACTGAATACATGCCTAAGTAAGGTGACAAATCCAACCTGAAGGCGTTGTCACCAATCTAATCGAGAATCCGAAACGGACCATATCGTATAGGTTTTAACTTCTTCCCTTCTCCCTTTAGCCTCTCCTTACTCAATTTCAGCCATACCATGTTGCCTATGCCAAAGTTACAAGGAACCCGATGCTGATCATGCTTCGTCTTGTACTTGGCTTGTGATTTCTTCAATTGAGCTTCAATCGTAGCATGAATATGTGCAATCTTCTTCAGAAATCGTTGAACACGTCTCTCACTCCCTTCATTGCCGTCGCTCGTAGCTTTACTGGAAAACACGAGATCAAATGGACTCGGAGGTAAAAAATCATAACAAGTGTCAAATGGTGACTTTCTCGAAGATCCATGAATAGCCCGATTAAATACAAACTGAAGATATGGTAAGCTCTCATCCCAAGTCTTGGGATATTTGGAATTGTATCCTCTCAACATATGTATCATAGTCCGATTAACTACCTCTATTTGTCCGTCGTTTTGTGGATGAAAGGTTGTGCTCTTCTTCAACCTAGTGTCCATCAAGCTCCACAAAGAATTCCAAAAATATCCGAGAAACCGGCTATCTCGATCTGAAATAATCGAATTCGGCAACCCAAAGTGCTTTCACATATGCTCAAAGAACGATTGCGCCACACTCGCTTCCGTCACGATTTTCTTACAAGGAATCAAAATGACCATCTTGCTGAACC
>NC_033801.1:59921081-59938691 GCF_001876935.1 Asparagus officinalis
TTCCTATTAGAAGGCTTCGATATGCAACATAGCTTACACCCTCCAACATACTTAGTGACGTCCTCTAACATTTTCGACCAAAAAACATGACGCTGTAGATTGAGAAGCGTCTTCTGAATCCTAAAATGACCTTACACACGTGATGTATGAGCTTCTCGATTCCACTGTAATCGGTCGCCATCCTCCGGTATGCATAGTGACATCCCTCGATACAACAAACCATCTGCACCAATCTCATACTCCCCCTTTCGACCAGCCTTCACCTACTTGAATACACTGCTGAAATCTCGGCTGGATGTGTACATCTGCACATACTCCAAAGGAATCAAGGGCTGAATGCGCGTCACCTTCAAGAGAGCTCTCACGGGAAATATTTTAAATATCGGATATCGGGGAAATATCGGATGGCTAAAATTCATATCGGATTGCGGATATCGGGGAAACATCGGGGATATGTGGTAAATATCGGAATGCTATAATGAATGTTTGCATACATAGTATAACACATTAAAATGTAATCTCAACATATGTAATAAAATTTAAGCATACAGAATATGAATAATATATGTTTAGGATCACTAATCAACTTTCTAAAACAAACAAAAGTGTAAAACAACGTTGCAACATTTGATCTGCTTTTTTTAGGGCAAAATGTCATTTGATATAATAGGAAAATCTTAATATCTCGCCCAAAAATTCCAAACACGGTATATTATTTTGCAACAAGCTATATAAAAAAATATATTGGTCCACATATCGGCTAATATATCGGCCATATCGGGGATTTATCACTCAAAATAGCCAAAAAACGGTAAATGATATTTAAAAATCATATCGGTTGCGGCAAGCCCTGTAAAAGGATATATCGGGCCATGTCGGGGATATTTAAAACAATGCTCACGGGTGGACGAGATAACATATCGGCTAACTTGTTCGTCGTCCCCTTCTTGTACCTAATGATGATATTGAACGCCATCAAATAAGACATCCACTTCATGTGCCGTGGCTGCTGTAGCTTCGTCTGGGCATGTAAAACTTCCAATGGTTTGTGATCTGAGTGCACAACCACCTTCTTTCCCAACAAATACACCCGTCAATGCTTGATTACTTGATAAAGTGCATAAAACACTTTATCGTAGGTGGGGTAGTTCTGAATAGCACCCGTAAATATTTTTGAATGGTAGTCCACCGGTTTCCCATTCTGAATCAACACAACACCCATAGCATAACTAGAAGCGTCGGTCTTTACCTTGAAGGTTCTCTGTAAATTCGGCAATGCCAACACTGGTGTCTTCGAGATCTTTCTCTTTAATAACTAAAAAGCTTCCTCATGCGTCCTCCACTCGAACTGAACATTCGCCTTCGTAAGGCTATGTAAAGGTGCCGCATAAGTCGAGAAATGTCGAATGAACTTACGCAAATACTGACAAGCCCCCATGAAGCTTCTCACATTCGTCACTGTCCTAGGTGTCGGTCACTTCGTAATTACCGTCACCTTGCCTGGATCTATCCTCCGTTGGCCTTTCCCCACGATGAACCTAAGATACACCAACTCGTCCTTCCCGAATTCGCACTTCTTCCCGTTAAGCTTCAGCTGTCCGTTCTGCAGCACTTCAAACACCTTCTCGACATGAACAAGATGCTCTTCCAAGGTCCTGGTGTACACCAAGATATCATCGAGGTAAACTATCACAAAATCCTTTATAAAGGGTCGCAATAAATCGTTCATAAGTCTTATAAAGGTAGCCGGAACGTTGCACAATCCAAACGGCATCACCAACCACTCGAACAGGCACTGTTTGGTCTTGAACGCAGTCTTCCAAGTGTCATCCTCCCGAATCCTCACTTGATGTAACCAGACTTCAAATCCAGTTTCGTGAAAAACCTTGCTCCTTCCAACTGGTTCATAAGATCATCAATCCGAGGTAATGGGTATCGATTCTTGATGGTTATCCTGTTGAGCGTCCGGTAATCCACGCACATGCGTCAGCCTTCATCCTTTTTGGGCACCACCAACACTGGTGACCCGCAATGGGAACTCGGCACAATCACTCCTGTTTCCAAAAGCTCCTGAACCTGCCTCTTGATCTCCTCAGACTCCTCTACAGATGTGCGGTATAGACCTATATTCGCCAAAGAATCTTGCGGTCAACATAATCTATGCTACGTCAGCCCCGTCGTGTGAGTCCTCGGTCATCTCTTTGAAAACAAGTCTCATACGTACTTGACCTTTCAATGCCTGTCAAGCTCTCCCCCTCTGAAACTTGCTCAACGGCTAGTCAGCACACGCGCTACTCCAGCTGCTCCTCATAAGGCCTATGACTAAGTAATTATAAACTCTGCTTGCTTCACTAGCCCTCTCGCCTTAAGGGGTCAGTTCATCAAGACCGCTCTTCTGTGCAAAACGATGCTCGAACGACAAGCATGAATTGCCTCGCCCTCTTTTGGTGAATGTATATTTCTGCGGGCCTCAGCCTTATCGGTAGACGCAAACCGTATCCACAAATAAGGATTGTCCAGTATAATTGGCAAACATCGCCTAACGGACGACGTCGCATATGACTCGTCAATATACGACATGAGTACAAATCTGAAGATGGCTTAGTGCTTGAACGCATTATCACATCCCGCCTCCTTCTGAACTCCACCCTAAAGAAATGTTTCGGAATGTTACCGTTTCCAATCCCAGTTCTGAACGCAAAGCCTCACGATATCTAAAATTCTTCTGTCCCGTGATCACTATGGCATCAAACAAGCTGGGTCTTTGTACTGCCAATTTTCCAAAACAAAGCAGCCTACTCCCTCAGGTGTCTTCGTCTTCGTCGTGTTCTGCTTCCCCGTCATAGGTTGAGACTGCTATGGTGCCTGATCATCCCGGAACTTCCTTCGGGACCCTGAGCCGTAACTACATAACCCTTTCTCTGTTCTTTTTCTTGCAATCCTTTTGGCTTCAGATGCAGGTACTTCTCCCAGCAACGATCAGCTACGTGTCCTGTCTGTTTGCAGTGATTGCATGTCAATCATGTTTTCTCCGAATCACCCTTCTTCTTCTCTTCCTTAGGCTGAGAGCCATTCGACTTGCCTCCCGTCTGTTTGGAGTCTCCCTTCATTTCGTTACCCTTCTTTTTGCCTGCCATCGATGGCAATGACCTTCACACTCGCTTCTGCCAAGGACTCGACTGTGAACAACTTCATCTCCTTTCAGATATATTCATTTAGGCCCGTCATATACTTCATAAAGATAAAATATTCCTCTGTCGCGATGTTGAGAACCATCGTCTGCTGCTGGAACTCCGTCGTATATTCTTGAACGGTCTGATTGAATCTTTGGCGTAAGCCGTACCACTTGTACCAACGTTCCACAAGGAACGCCACTGGATAGAACTGTTTTCTCAGTAGCTTCTTAAACTTGTTCTACGATACCGTTTTCTTCTCCTGCTTGCAGTAGTATTTTTACCACAACAACGCATGCCCTGAAAGCTTCAAAGTCGCGAACACCATCTCCATACGCTCGATCCAATCATCGAGCTTCTCCACATTGACACTCCCATCATAAACATAAATCTCCACCTTGAAATCAATTTTCAAATTCTGATAGTAATTTTTACCCTCTTGATGCGGAACAGTTTTGACAGTCTCGGCCTCCCTATCAGAATCAGATTCCTCGCCTTCTCCATCGGACTCTAGAAGTTTCTTCTTGCCTTTCGAAGAAGATTCTTCATTTTTGTCATTTTCTTGGAAGATATTGACGAGCTGTGTGAGTCGAACTCATTGTCTCCATCTGTTTCTCCAATGCATCTAGCCTCGCTGAACTATTTCCTTCAGTCATCTTCTTCTTTCTTAATTTCGGGACCCCTTCTAATGAAATAAGGATCTCGCTTAACTTCTTGTATTGCTATCGAGTCAGGACCATATACAGGATGTCCCCTTCACGGGATCTGATCGCTTTGATACCAATTTGGTACGAGTCGTCGTGCGATCACCTTTGATCGCGGAATTATCAAAGATGGTTGAGAAGAAAATAACAAGAACACAAGGATAATTCAGTGGTGACGAAGGAAACTCCCTTCTCTAGATTATGAGAATTAGATAGTTTACACTCACAATCTCACTAGAATTGAAGAACAAGCTCTCTCAATTCTCAAATACAATCTAATCTCTCTTGATTCCTTTAAAACCCTAAACCAATCCCCTATATATGTGTAATAACGTGGATGACAAAATGGTAAATAATCAAGCCTAAACCCCACAGGAATTCGTGTAAACAGAAACCAAAACGAACCAGGAAACCATCGATGAGTCGACTCATGTGCATATATGAGTCGACTCATGACATATGGGTCGACTCCTGACAGTCATGAGTCAACTGGTCAGAAACTTTTGACAAAACGGTTGGGTTTCGTGAGTCGACTCATGACAGTCATGAGTCGACTGGTCAGAAACATTTGACAAATGGCTGGGCTTCATGAGTCGACTCAACCTGATGAGTCGACTCATGTGCATGTATGAGTCCACTCACGAGCTGAAAACTGAACGCTTCGATTCGCCGTCTTGTTCCACGCTTCGACCTGTGTTCTACTGTATTGTTTTACACCTCTATTCTCAAGTTACCATGAGAATCATCTATTCTCAAGCTCCCATGAGGATCACTGAGGATCGCTAAGTTCCAAAAAGAAGATACACCCGTATCACTACCTCTCCCTCTTCGACCGTCTCTCCTGCTTCTCCGCTGCCTCCGTCAACTTGAACCTCACCGAGTTCCTCTTTGAACTTTGAAACTCCACCATTCCTCTTCCTCCTTTGTGGGGCTCGGTGCTGTGACAGTGTCAAGTTATCTCTTTAACATGTTTTTTCTTCATTTCTTCAGTTAAATTTGTGATTTTATTGTTAAATTGTAAGCTATCAATTCAAGCTGATATAATATTGAAACTTTCCCAAGTGTTAGTTCTTGTTACATTAAATGAAAACACTTTATAATGAACTGAAGTCATGATGCAACAACTCTTTTTTAATTCTATACATTTGCAGAATTTTAGATTTACCTTGAATTTTTCTTATATTTTTAAAATGTTTATACATATTTAAACTGGACCTTTTTTTAATTTTCCTTTTTTTACCGCTATAGCCCCAAATAGCTTTAGCGGTTCCTTACTGCTACGCGACGCTATTTGCTTACTATAATCTTGAGTCTTGTCAAATCTTTATGGTTTGCACCAATTAGTTATCTTCTTTCCAATTTTCAACAACTTTATGAGCAACAATATCAACAAAAGAATCTGGTTAGGTAGATAACTAATATTAATCTAAAGTTCTAGAAGATGAGTCTCAGATGGGGACATGTAATAGCATCGTTGACTAGGAGATGGGTGTCGACTAGGAGATAGGTTGTACGATCTCCAATAAGAAGATGACCAGGAAATTTCCAAACTGAAGACATACATTAGGATCTCCAACACGAGGACAGATAGTAGTCTTCTATATATAGACATAGTAGAGAGAAGATTGAAATGCTAGTAAATCCACAACAGTAGATACATGAAGTTGACCATATCATAGAATCTTGGTCAAATCCTTTTATATCTTATATATATCAAGTCCTACACACACACACATACACTTTTTACCTCTTATTTTTTGCTACCTGATTAAAGGGCTAGATCAAAGCCTGATCTGGAGAATCCAAGGGGAAAGCTAAGACACTGACTATGGAAAATATAATTGCTTGCTTTCCTTTTTTTTTTAATTGAGGTCAAAGATGGAGCCAAATTCTCCATGGAGAGATGGCTTCATTGGTCAATTCATAACGCATTGCCGGTTGATGGGTTAGAGCCATTGCCACCAGTGTTACGATAACTAGTACGTCAATATATATATATTTTTTTGGTGGCTGAGTTGAATATTCAACCATGGAAACTGAAGGGGAGGAATTGATCCAGATTGCGGTCGGTGGACCTGTGGCAGTAAGGTGGTGAGTTATGCTTTGTTCTTTGCTTTGGTATACGTTCAATGACCATGAGTTACAAAATTTAAAGGTGGCTCTATAATCAGATGTTTGCAAAAAGATTGGTTACTGGGTGGGAAAACTAAAAGTTTATTTGGGTTATTGTTCTATGTCTCCTCTTGGAAAGAATGGATGCCCTAGGCAACTCTCCAATGTTAATAATTATATATAAACTTGTAAAGTTTCGTTTTACTTGATTGCTCTAGTTGATTGGAAAAATTTCAAGCATAGCCTTGTCATACTTGTGTGATGGTAATGGATGGATTGAACTGACACTGGATGGACTGAACTCGGTGCATTATGTCAACTATTTTTTTCTTCATGTTTTCTTATCTTCTCTCTCTTTGTACTGCAGGTTGGACAAAAGGACTTCTCTTTTAGATGTTAGACTTGAGTGGCAAGAAGTGGAGAGATTTTCCCTTATCAATCGGTTAGGCAAGTTCCATGGCCGGAGCCAAGCAGATGGAGCTGAGAGCTCTTCAACCTCACAGAATAGCCCACACAAAGTATTTCCTCAGAGATATGTGACTGCATTTTCATTGCCTGGAAATGTTCCTGAAGGGGTGCATTGTCTCTCACTCTAGATCATTAATTAATTGATTTTTTTTCTTATTTTCACATTTATCAGTTCAGTCTATCTTCCCCTATGCTTTCAGCTCTCCACTCATTTAATATCTGCAAATGAGAGCTTATACATGAACAGGAAACAGGAGGGGATACTGCAATTACTATATATGATATATAAGGAAACTGAGGCAACCTCATATGAGGAGGGCCTTCGAGATCAGACATCAAACAAATGCTTGCTTTTTGACGTCACTTTTCATTCTAAATAGAACATAGGCCATTGTAAGTTCATGATAGTAGGAGAATTAAGTCTCCTTACTAGTGATAAAATGAAGGTGATCATTAAGGGTCTCACATATTTCAGTGAGAAGTAATCGTTGTGTTGCTTGATATTTCATGGGCAGTATGAAGTACCCATATTATGTTTTCAATTCACTTGGTGCATTAAGTTGCCTAGAGAGAAGAAAGGGAAACATACGTCCTTATTCTAGTGTTTACTCCAAATAAGCTAGATGCATACTGTTAAAATGGCTTACATCAATGCAGGTTAGTTTTACATTTTATATTTAAACTACATTTTCAATAAGAGCTGTGTGGGTTGTTGTTCTGGAACAATTTCACTTGCTGTTTTTCTGGTTCCTCTCATGCTAAGCGAATTGCACTATGCTCTCGAAGAGTTCATAGAATCCAGATTTAGAAAGGAGAGGAATACTTGGGGAGTTCTGAAGAGAAAGGCAAGATGGTTGTATTTTTGCTTCTTGGTTTTCCTCTTCTAGAGGCCTTTGCCTTTTTTAGAATTCAGATTCAAAAGGAGAGAAACAAAGTACTTGGGGAGTTCGGAAGATAAAAGGCATTTTGCCCATCTTCAGGCTTCTATCGTTATATATTGTGTAATCTATTAGGAAATTTAATCTCTTGTGCATATTAGTTGAGGTGTATTATATGTGGGATGTATAGAGTTCAGGAAGGAGATTTTGTGTTCCAGTGAACGAATCTGTCTTTAAAGGGTTGCTCTTAAAGGTTGTATCAAATTTCCATCCGTTAGTCAAGTCTTATGATTGGTAGCTTCAAAATAATCAAACTGCTATTTCAAGCAGAAGATGAGAGACTTGTAGAGCTTTATCTATATAACTTGAGCGATCCTATTTTGTAGAGTATCACTAGTGATTGTCGTGGCTGAAACATTACCAAATTGTTTGTATTCTTGCTTCTTGGCGGTTTTTCTTTTCTATAGGCTTTTGCCTGTTTAAATTTTAGATTCAACAAGGGGAGAAGCTAAGTACTTGGAGGCTTCTGAAGAGAATTTCAATTTTTATATCTCCATGCTTCTTTCGTTGTATTTTTCGTCTTCTATAAGGAAATTCACTCGCTTGTGCATATTAGTTGAAGTCTGTGGAATGTATGGAGTCATGGAAATCCTATCGCTTGTGCATGTTAGTTGAAGTCAGTGAAATATATGGAGTTTATCAAGGATGTTTTTGTCTTCCTGTAAACAAAATTGTACTTGGAAGGGTTCCTGAAAATGTTGCCCCCCTGAGTGATTTTTCCGAGGCTCTTTTAAATATGGTTTTTTGAAACAGACGTTCATTGTTGAAGCGTTTATAGATGTCAGTTTCTAAACAAAGACGTTGCTCGCATGCAGTTTTAGGCAAAAGATTATGCCTTGAAAAAGATTATCTATTATTCAAGCAAATCATATTTCGTGTCTCCATAACTCTGAGTTGTGTCAGAGGGTGTGCAGGAACTATAAAATAATATGACAAAAGACTCCCTCCCTCTCAAAGGACCATCTGCGTCGGTTCCTTCAAACAAAAAAACTTTAATTAGTTGCATCGTGTGGTTCTGAACAAAATGTGTAACAGAAGCTTATTTTCTATAATGTTAACAATAAGCTGGTCTTAAGAGGAGGAGGGGGGTTGCAGGGTCATGAGTTAAACTCAATTGTGTTTGCACCAAATATCAATGAATGAAATTTTTTGAAACAATTACAGTGCAGTACCAAAAAAAAAAACAAAAATAAATAAATAACCAATAATGCTCCTCTTGGTTCTAATAATTCAAAAATCTGACTTTCCATCTGCAAGAAATATGCAGAATATAACTAGATATTACATAAACCTGATCTGAACCCGAGTCATTTACAAGCCTCAAATGTTATCTCCACCAAACTTGCTCTTGCAGCCCTTCAGCTTCCGAGAAATTTCAATATGAACTTTCTCATTTTCCCCATCACTTAAAGATTGCGAAACTTGAAATTTCCTGAACAAGTAGCTGGTTGCTAATCTTCTTATAGAAAATTCATCACTTGTAATGAATTTTCAATACTTTTTATTTATTTAAAGGAATTCATCACTTGTAATGAATTTTCAATGCTGCTATATCCAAACTAAACCAAAATAGGTTTCCCTCTTGAAATCGTAAGCATGCAGGGTCCATCATGGTGGCAAGTTGGCATCAGAAGAGGAGAGAATCCAGTATTATGAGCTTGTTAAGAGTCACTCTCACGCCTTTGTCAAAACCACTTTACAGTACAATCTCTTTCCGTTCTTTTATAGCCCCCATTATCACAACGAAACAAACAAATAATTTATTTTCAGAACATTCCGGCTCTTTAAATATATATTTTTTCAATATTTTGAAATTTACACCCAACTGAATCCAGGCTCTTTTCCCGCTCCCCCAACTCCGATTCTCCTCCTAGCCTTCTCTGCATAATCCCACTTCCCTACTTCCGAATACATATTCGACATTATTACAACCGAGGGGTTATCCTGCCCTTTCATCCCCATTATCCTATCCTTCGCCATCTGCCCCATTTCAACATTCCCATGAAGCCTGCAAGCTGCCAACAGTACAGCCCAAACTGACGCATCTGCCTCGAATGGCATATCAGATATACAGCTCCTCGCTCTCCCTAACATCCCCGCTCTCCCAAATAGATCGACCACACAAGCATAATGCTCCATTAAGGGTTCAATCCCATGTTTCGATACCATTACCTCGAAGAGGCCAATTCCTTCTTCTATTAGCCCACAATGGCTACACCCCGATAAGAGGGACACGAACGTTACATGATTTGGATCTATGTTGTGCATCGTCATCATCTTGTATAGAGATATCGCCTCAAGCACGTGTCCGTGTTTGGCATAGGCAGCGATCATTGTGTTCCAGGAGACGATGTCTTTGCTAGCAAGACCATCGAATAGTCTTCTACTGTCCTCAAGAGCACCGCATTTTGAGTACATGTCCAACACAGAGCTCTTGACATACTCATCCATGATCCCACTTTTCTCGATAGAGGCATGTATGCATCTTCCTTGGTCTAGGCTTGCTAGGATTCCACAAGCTTTCAAGACGCTTGAGAAGGTGAAACTGTTGGGGGTAGTTTCAGTCGAGTTCATTGCTTTGAAAAGCACGATTGCTTCTAGATGTTGGTCAAGTTGGGCCAGACCTGATATGATTGTGGTCCAAGAAACAACATTTCTCTCTTTAATTTTGTCGAAAAATTCTAGAGCTTCCTCTGCGGAGCCCTTCTTAAGGAGGCCATCCAAGAGAGCGTTTTGGACCATCGAATTCAATCTAAAACCATGTTTTATGGCATGAACATAGACCGGCCACTCTCTTCCCGGGCAAGAACTCAACAACGCGATAAATGTGGAAAGATCAACACCTTTGCGCAGACGCTTCATTTCAATGAAAAGGTTAATGGCTTCATCGAAATTTCCATTCCGTCCGTGTCCAGAAATCATTGAATTATATGAGACTGTGCATCTTCCAGGCATTCCATCAAACACTTTGCAACCCTCCTCCGCGTTGCCACATTTCATGTACATGTCCGTTAAAGCAGTATTAACCACCAAATCTTGGCGAAACGTGGACTTCATTACGAGCCCATGAACCATCACCCCTAAATTACAGGACTTGAGACCACTGCAAGCTTTGAGCACGCTTGAAAATGTGCATTCGTTGGGGCTCAAACCTTCCCGCATTAACCTACGGAAATAATCCAACGCGGTCTCCTCAAGAGCATTCTTCAAACAAGCAACGGTCATAGCATTATACACAGCAGTATCGGCGAATGAAATACCATCAAACACCATCTCCATGCTGTTAACATCCCCAAACTCGCCATACATATCTACAAGAGAAGTTCCCACGACACAATTGGACTCTAAACCGGTCTTCACCACAAATCCATGAAGCTGTTGGCCTGTCTCCTTATCCAAGCCCGACGAGCATGCTTTGATCAAGCTGCCGAAACTGTACTCAGTGGGTTTAAAATCAGAGCACCGCCTAGCTTTGGCAAATAACCGTAGAGCACCTTCGCAGTCACCAGAGCTCACGTAACAAGACACCATGGAGTTAAACAAGGGCGAGTCCCCAACCAAGCACTGTCTAAACACTGAAACAGCAGAGTCCACGCAACCAACCTTCGAGTACAGATCAATGAGCGAGGTACAAACAAATGGGTCAGATTCAAAGCCCGACACTACCACTTGGGCATGGACCTGCTCACCCAAAACGACCGAATCCAGCTTCGAACAAGCTACGACGGAGCTCGAGAACACAAACTGGTTGGGCGCAATACTGAGTTTGGGCAACTGGGTCATGAGATTCAAGGCAATCTTTGGGTCCCCAGATCGGGCGATGGAGGAGATGAGGGTGGAGTAGGAGATGAGATTTCTTTCGGGCATCTCGTCAAACAGCCTGCGCGCGTCGTCAAGGCGGCCGGATTTGGAGTAGAGATTCAGGAGGTGGTTGCAGAGAACGGGTTGAGGGTGGAGCCCGCTCTTGATGGCGAGAGCATGGAGGGATTGACCAGCGGAGGGAGAGTTTCGGGAGACTGAGGATTTGATTGCCGCAATTATTGAGGAATTAACGGGGCTGTGTTTCATCGTGATTAAGGAGAGGCTTTTATTTAAAGAGGGGACGACCGATGCATCCGTTTCTGGGGCGCCGTCGGAAAAGCTGCATTTTTCTTTTTTCTGGATCGACGGAGACGTCGTTCGAGCGCGCAGATATCGGGATGATAACAGTATCTTAGTAGTGATTTCTGTGTTGATTCGGGATGCAGGGCAGCATGTCCTCGGAGTGGATGATTATAATTGTTTTTCTTTTAGTGCAAGCTAATATACGGGGATATAATGAGCGTTAGATTTAAAATGTGTAGCCTCCTGAAAACTACATGCATGCAATGTGGTTGATCTACTACATAAATAATGCACAACGAAGACAACTTAAACCCTATCATGCATCTAGGAAACGTAAACGACAAGTATGCGGTTACCAATTCGGATCTTTTTCTGTAAGATCATCATGCCTTTTTACAACCGGCAAGAAGCCCGCGCATATCAACCCGCGACTGCCGTATAAAGCACGAATTCCCACCGAGAAGGAGATGACAGCTATCTATGTGTACGTGTACGTATATTTTTTCTATATCCCATCATGAAGAACCATATATCTTTATATAAGGGCTTAGAGAAAAAAAATCCTACGCTCATTATGATTATAAAAAAATTTATCTCTAAGATAAGATATTATCCACCCACTTATTTAGGTATCTATCTCATAATCATAACTGACATACTCCCACTCACACGAATGAGTGAGTGCATCACTGCTCCGTGAACCGACTCCGTGAGTCGTTAACTCCCCAAGTCAAAGTCTCCCTGAGAATCTCCTTCCTTTTTCAACTTCAAGTTCGTACATTATTAGTACGGTTGATGCGGCATAATTATGTACCAAAATTACAAGTGCACAATTTATCAAGTTATAGTATAAAAAAGATAGATCACCACGAAGATGGTGATTTTAAGATATTATTAGAACTTGGTTTCTTATATTTTGTGCATGACAATTAGGAATAAAGAATCAGTGTGAATGTGATGAGTGATTTGTGTGAATATTTGCAAAAGATAATAAATTGAATTTTAGAGGAGAGAAGGAAGAATTAAGAATAAATGAAATCACAAGGCAAGAAAGATGAATGAATAAAATCAAGAAAATAAAACCAAGAATGAAAAGAAAATTAAGAAAGTCAAGATAAATGATTCAAAAGAAGTAAGAAATCTAGAAATATAATCCACTAACCAATTTCAAATTACAAATATAAACTATTCTCTTTTTATCATATTTAATTTAGATTTATTAAGCATGATTATCAACCATTTAAGGATAGTGTAACCTATAAATTATCATCTAAGCTAAAATTACTATTCATGATAAGAACACAATATGATAATAATCCTAGAATTCATAAGCATAACCTATCAAACATTTAAAGATAAGCATAGATTATCAATTCTTCTCTACCGATTAATTCTCTAGTTGATTATCCTAACATGAACATTTTAAGTACAAGAGAATAATTTATATAATATAGGGAAATTAGACTAGTTTCTATTTTCTAAACTTCCTAACAAGAATTTAATTCATATCTTTAAGAAATAAAAACAAGAAACAGAACTAATTACAAATTAAAAAAAAGAAAAATCTAACTCAATGAACAAGAAATTACAGAAATTAAATGCAAGAAAAATAAATCTACTCTACAAATTAAAGTGCAAAAAGAAATAAAAAGCAAGAAAGTAAATCTTACACTACAACATGAATTTAAATCTAACTAATAAGGCAATAATAAAGAAATTACTAAAAAATAAATAAAAGAGAAAAGAAATACAACCTTCAAATTGCTCTCATCTCCATCACTCATCATTCCACAAAGAGGAGAAAGAACAAATTTAAAGAGGAAAAAATTATTTTTATTAATTGCAACTAAAGTTATAATTTTTTGGAAAGGCCTTCTCAATTAAGAGTAGCCATCCTCTCCCAAAAGGAGTTTACAAAATTTTCAGCATGCCCCTTAACCTCACTCTCTACCCCTATTTATAGTAATCTTCAATGAATATGAGCCATTAGATTTGTCTTGAGCCCTAAGTAACAATCTCCACCTTTGAATTGATTTTCCAATCTTCATTTGATTTTTCAAGGCCCAATCTTCATTAAATTGATTTTCAAAAATTAATTCAGAAGCCCACATCCCTCAGCAGCCCAATGAAGTCCGGTCTCTTGATGAAATCCAACTGCAGCACTTGAAAATTAAAAACCCAAGTCCAATGAAAATCCGGTCTTCATTTGAGCAAATTATATTTGATTTTCCAAAAAAATCAACCTTGATTCAAGTCTGCAGCACCACATCCAAGACCGGTCCAATGCAAAATAGATCAAAGCATTGTTTTCATTTGATGAAATTCCAAGGCCCAAGCCAAATTCAGTGCGGGCCTTACATGATTCCATTTCATTTTAAAAATAGAAAATGAAAAATTCGGCCAATTCAACTCACGCAGTCCATTGGTCCGGTCTTGTGATTTTTTTTTTGCATAAAAGTCAACAATCAGCACAAGTCATTTGATTTTCAAAAAACAATCAAGTCCGGCCCATTTGTTAAAATCCACTCTCCACACGCATGTCAACAGGCGGTCCACTTATAAAATGTAAATCTCCACATTGCAGCAGCCTATCAAACAAGTCCGGTTATGGAGAACTTTTTGGGCAACCAAGTCCAATTCCAATCTTGAATTTCAAAATCCAATCTCCAATTCAAATTTGGTCCAATGTAGCCTAGTTCAATTCATTTGGTGTATATTTGTTTTGAGTGCTTTGGGCTTCAAATATTTCATTTGGAGAAACAAGATGAATTTTTGGGATTTATTCTTCATTAACCTGCAATTAAATATAAAAGCAATTATTAGTAGTATATTTATTCATATAAAATAGATAATGAGGGTATAAAATTGTAATAAAAAGGTGATCATCAAATACCCCCATACCTAAACTCTTGCTAGTCCTCTAGCAAAGAAAGAAAAAGAAAATCTAACTCACTTTCGCAGGAATCGGCGGTTGTATTTAGTAGGCATACAACAAGCCTTTAAACCCCTAGGTTACCCTAGTGGACGAGTTATAGTCTCGTGAGGGTTTGCAGTGAATATACCCACAAAATTCGGTCACTTGCAAGTTAAATAAGTAAGTAAATACAGATTTTCCTTTGATATATTTAAACATTCTAAATTGAAGCTAGTTAATAAATCAAGAAAAATGTTTTTATATATAACTCCAATGTAAATCCCTAGAATTTTTTTTTTCATTATAGCAATACAAAACCAAGTCAAATCTTAGAAATTAATTAAAAAGTTTGAAAGAACACAACTCTTTGTTTAAATAACTTTCAAGTCTCTTGATCAAATTGTTTTTTCAAGACCATATATACAAACAAAAACATATATATAAAACAATGGTTAGTGTTATATATTTTTTTTCTCACTCTCTAATTCTTAGTGATTGTTTTTTATTTTAACGGGCTTTCTAAGTGACCATTTAACGGATTTTTGGGCCAATGATCCCAACCCAATTGGGCTTAGGTCATTTAGTATAGAGAGTACTCCTTGGGCTTAATTGCTCAGTCAACTTAGGCTTTATAGAATCACCTTGAATTTAAAGAGGGGTTTTTTTTTGTGGTGCCCATTTTTCGCATCTCTTCTTTTATAAGGTTAGTTTTTTTTAATATAATATATATGTGTAAGTATATATAGTCTTTAAAAAATGTGTAAATCAAGATAACTTGAAAAAAAATATTTTAACTCTAAGTTAAACATGCAAAAATTTCATTATTTTTAATTAAAAATCTAAGGTAAGACTTAAGTAAAGTAATACTAGTTTGAAAAATCATTTCTTAAGAACTTTATTTGGAGTTATCATAAAGGTGAACTTGAATATGTCACTAACTAAGAATTAGAAAATTTAAAATCTATCATTTGATGCAATTATTACTTAACTCTCTATTAATTTGGCAAGTGAATATATTTTTATAATTTTTTTTAAAAAAGAAAGAAAAATGCAACTAAAAAGGTAAAATAAAGAGGAAAATATGTATTTCTCACCCACACCTAAATTTTGCATTGTCCTCAATGCAAATTCGCTGAAGCACAAAGTAAGAGCAGATAAAATTAAAAGAACTTACAGTTGTTAGTTGACAATGATGATAAGGATGCTGCAATTACTGTTAGTATGAGGATGAAGAAATAAATAAGAGAAAATTGTAAGTAATTATTTTTATTTATTATTATTATTAAAAAAAAATTTAAAAAAACAAAGAATTTTTTTTTCTTTTTTTAAGAACAAAAAGGAAAATTAAGTTTTTTTTTAATAGATAATGAAGTTCATGAAGACACACCTCTTCCTCTCGCGAGCGTAGAAAATTCTAAAATGGTTTTAGACGTTGACCATTTATTTAAAATATTATCATTTTTAGGATTTTCTATCTCGACAGCTCCAGTTGGAAAAACTTGTTTAACAAAAATGGACTGTCCATCTTGATCTTAATTTTCCCGGAAAAAGATGGCAATTTTGAATTGTACAATAAAACTTTCTGTCCTGGAGAGAAATTTTTCGCAAAATTGATTTCATGAAAAATTTTTGTTTTCTCTTGTAAATTTTTGAGTTATGTATGGCATCATTTCTAATTTCTTCGCAACTCATTTATTTGAAGCAATTCTGTTCTTACCTGCCGAGTCTGAGTCAAAATTTAATTGTTTTTATTGGCCCAATTGCTCGATTGTCCAACTCTACTGGTAGGTGACAAGCTTTCCGAATATTAATCTGTATGGTGACATCCCAATTGGGCCTTGAAAGCTGTTCTATACGCCCACAGAGCATCACACAATTTTACAGACCAATCTTTATGTTATGAATTAACTGTTTTTTCTAAAATTTGTTTGATCTGCCTGTTTGTGACCTCTACTTGTCCACTGGTTTGGGGATGAATAAGGAGTTGACAAATGTGTGTGTGATTGAATATTTCCTCATCAGAGCCTCGAAAGAACGGTTACAGAATATGTACCGTTATCACTGATATCGCTCGAGGTACTCAAACCGGGCAAAGATGTTCTTCTTCCAAAAATTTGACAACGACCTTGTTGTCATTAGTTTTGCAGCTAGCTGCCTCAACCCATTTTGACATGTATTCAACGGCTACTAGAATGTAGACATTTCCAAAGCAATTGTGAAATGGTCCCATGCAAATAATACCACAAGATGCAAAAAGTTCAAACGGATAAGAATGGGGTTGTAAGGGGCATGCATATTTCTTCTAGTTGACCTTTTCCGTAAAAGCTGACAGCGAGGTTACAGGTTTGCAAAACTCCGGAGATGAATACCTTGAAGAGGCAGTTGGGCCAATATACCCAGATTAGGATGAAGCAATTTTTTAGCTGTGTTTCTCGGGCCAAACTGGCCCCCACAGCTTGCCTCGATGAAAACATGATAGAACAAACCTCCTAGTTTCCTTCCGCGGGGAAACACTTTCCTAGAAGATTCTGCGTAGCGATGTATTTGATACAGATATGGAATCACCCGAGCCTAAAAGTATTTTAGCTTGGGCAGCGACGGAAAAGCGGGATCTATCCTGGTTTGGCACAATGAGGAAGGGATCTGGCTTCATGAGCGTATGGTAGTTCACAATGTCGGCGAACCAGAGAAACAGACTGGCATTTCTAGGAGTTGCTTCATAGGGAAATGCTCATTTGATAGGAAGCGGGTATGATGTTGGCGGGCATTTGGAGAGGATTGCGAGAAACGGTGATCTCGCTACGGGTTCTCTGTCCCCCTTCTGCTCAAGAATTGAATGCTCAAACTCTTGCAAGAAGGGGAATCCTCTAATGAGCCGTGCTTTTAGCATCCTTCTTTTGTCAAAAGATACTTTTAGTGCGCTGATCACGTGAAAACTTGGTTAAGCGAACCGATGCAGGTAGCGACCGAATTTTTTCTAAGGCAAAGACACAGCGCTAAAAAATCTTCTCTGCTGACAGAGTAATTGCCTGGGCATGCATTCAGAGTTACTACTGGCGTAGTAGATCACAGGCCGGTTTTTCCATCAAAACCGTATCCTGAAAACAGCTCTGAGATCGCAGATCAAAATGCATCAACCTACATCAGTTCGAATGGTAAGGTCAGTCCGGTCATGAATGATCGGAGCTGTGGTTAGC
>NC_033801.1:59939691-59952963 GCF_001876935.1 Asparagus officinalis
TGATGTTGGCACACGGACAGTGAGGCTCCGTGTCTCGGGCGTTTCGCTTCCAAGGCTTATTCGCACCCCTAGCTCTATAGTACAACTCGTCAGTTTGATAACTGGAGCAACCTATAGAGTGTTGACACGATCTTGCAGATATAATATTATCATCATCAGACGAATATAACGCTTTATTAGCGTTCTCAAGAGTCGCTCGTTCCAGTCTACGCTTTTGGGAGCGTAAGAACTTAACGGGCTCTTGTGCTTCGACACGCAACCCGATGCGGTCGGTAACAGGGGTTTTCCCTTTGATATTTTCCTGGGGGGAGTTAGAACGACCCCCAGTCGGGTTTATCATTTGGGGACCTTTCAACGGACCCAAGCGTTCCTTGATAGGTACTTTACCTCGATTCCCTGGTAAGGGACCGAGGCGACCTTTCACAGGAACCCTGGATGTTGAAGGGTCCGTGTTCATACCTGACCCTACCGGAGGTGCCGGGGTAAGGGGAACAGGACTTGGCTTTGGTGAAGGTTGGGCAGCAACTTCTTCCATTCTTGTCTTAGGCATTGGATTTGGTTTTAGCATCCAAACCTGCTTGAGTTTTGGCGGAGTCTTGACCACCTCTTGTTTCTGCATCTCCTCTGCTTTCTGCAAGAGAGCTCGGGCATGCGCAAGCAGTGTGCGGCGCTTCTTGATTCTCTCTTCAAGGGTGGAGCGATTCCTTGTAACACGCACCCACTTGTTCGTTTCTGCTTTAGAGGAGGGGCTGGTTACGTACCGTTGTTGCTCTTGGCGTTGTCTCGATTTGAGATCTTCGTTGTAGCGAACCCCATCCATAGGCTCCAATGCCTTGGCCATTTGACGAGCAAGACGTTGACGCCGCCTTTGGAGTGCCCTCTTTGATATAGCTGGAGCGCCTTCAGTAGCCACCTTCTTAGGGGAGGAGCCCAGATCTGCGATCTTGACCACGTTGGGCAACGCGGAGTCGCCACGTGGTGCAAGTGCAGCGATGGCTAAGGGATCTTGGGTCTTTGAGCCGAAGGTCCCACGAACGACTCTGGAGGAGGATGCCTTCTTTCGCCTACTTGGAGAGGCGGATCTGGAGGAGGAGGAAGAGAGGTATTCTTCGTACTTCTGCTGGTCGAACTCGTACTCGACCTCTTCGTTCACCCGGATCTTGAGGGCCGGTTGCGTCACGACGGCGTCGGTTGCGATGCCGTTGGCTCCCACTGTGGTCGCCAGCTTGTTTTCGGTGAAAGTCGGTGTTTTCATTGCTTTTGAATCTGTTACAACTTCAAACGTTACAACAAGAATGCAACTAAAACAAAGATTACAACTTTATCGAAAATAAACACGAGATCCCGTTTTGGTGCGGTCTCGCTTGCGTGGGTCTTTGGCCTGTGACGGGGATGTTGATATCCGTGGACCACCGGGGCAATCAGATCCGGTCCGGATAAATCGGACAGAGTTTCGTCGATCCGCGTGAGATCTAGAAACTTCTAATCCAGAAATATCGGACAGAGCTTCGTCGATCCGCGTGAGATCTAGAAGCTATAAGCGTATACCTCGGCTAAAGCGAGGTATTAGCTCTTCTTAGTATCAACGCTAAAGGCTAATACTAAGGAAAGAAGGGGGAAAGAGGGTGATGAAGACTGATGTCGACCTCTCCTCCTTGGTTGAAGCGCTCGGTCACTCTTTGCTGCAGCAGGGCTTCGCCAAGGCTCTCCAAAAATCCTCTTCTCAAAAGCAAGGCACTAGGGGTCTATTTATAGGCAAATGAGGGTGTGTAGGGGGGGTCTAGGGACCTCCAGGGGGCGTGGACACCCCCTGGTGTCTCGGCCAGGCCGAGACACCCTTGGGGTGTCTCGGCCAAGGCCGAGACACCCCTGGGGTGTCTAGGCTTTTCCTAGACACCCCCGGGGTATTTCGACATGCCGGGACTCCGTTTAGGTGTATTTCGTTGGTTTCCCTGTAAAATCTTCGTCCGAACTCGGATTTGAGTGATTCCGGGTGCGCTGGATGCTTGACGAAGAGTTCGATCCGCCCTGGTGATTGGTTTATCTGTAGAGTGGTCGAGGCGTGAGGGGCGTTGTCCTTTTTGTGAACAGTGCCGGGTTCCCGATCGGTCCGGGTCTTCGTTGTTCCGAAATCCTATCCGCTCATGTAGCTCGTCGATTCACTTCAGTCGTTCGTCGACGTCAATTGAACTCCTGTGGATCAGATGGTGACGTTCATCGTCGCTTTCTAACACTGAACCGTTCGTGGAGACCTATAGGCAATTTTCGATGCCTACAAGGAGTTCATAGTCTAGGATCGCACCGTAAAAAAAACCTAAATAAATAATTTTTTTGTAGCAATGTTATTTCATTTTATTTCTTTACTTTTTCTCTTGATGCTTTTGTCGGTAGAAAGGGGTAATTTTTTGTTAGGAAGAATAGTATGCACGGAATCACTATACGGAGTCATTTGTCTGTGCTTGAAACCTTAGATGATCGTCTAGATATTCAATACACCGTATCACCATATTTCATTCAACTAATTAAGATAATCCAATTCATACCTCTAATTTGACGTGACATATACTTATAATGAGCGGTTCAGTACACTTGATATACATAGTACGTAGTCTGCTCAGACAAAGAATAATAAAATCACTAAAATCCCACTCAAATCGGCTAATAGCACCACCTCGATATTCTATTTTCTGTCCTATTTGCACATATCAACCCTATACACCCACTTATAGCAATGCTTTCAGCTTTAACCTTTTATTTTCTGTCCTATTAGCAAATATCGTTTTTAGCTCCTTTTCATGCTTAACACCTTCACAATATACCTCACTGCCAAGTCAACCAGCTACTACCTCAAAAGCTCTCAAATGAGCAAACATCCCGACAAATTATTTCACAAAATGTGGGAAGAAATACTTATGTTCCTTATAAGTATAACACCACTAACAAATGAAAAATGGAACGAGGCACCCTGAAAACTGAAACCATTCTTTTCTGTAGAGATTTGAGCACAAACATAGTTCGATCTTAATTTTCAAAATTTTCAGGGCATTTCAATAACTAAAGCACTCAAGACATCCATCAATAACAAGTAGGTAGGTCGCTTACCAAGTGCATCTTATATATAAGCAATACAGCAATAACTACAACATCAAAACTTTCAGAGTACGAGTTTTCATTTGGGCGCTCATTCCCTTTCTTTCACTTTCCTCTGGCCAATTTCACCTTCATGTCTCTGCTTCAGTATTGTTGTGTGGTTCACTTCACCGTAAAAGTAACCTTTTCTAGATTGGCTTTCAGGAAGAAGTTCAAATCACGGCAAATCAAATTCTAGAACAAGCAAATCTAGATCGGGAAAGAAAGATTTTAAGTGCTACAATTGTGGCAAGAAGGGTCATTTCGGCGCACAGGAGTCTACCAACGTGACCGAGGAAGGAGGTGATGCTATCATTCTAAGCGTCAACGGTCCGATTGAATCATGGATTCTTAATTTAGGAGCATCCTACCATGCCACCCCTTACCGGGAAATCATGGAGAACTACGTCAGCGGTGATTTCGAAAAGGTACATCTAGCAGATGATGAAACCGGTGATTTCGAAAAGGTACATCTAGCAGATGATGAAACCTTGAAGATCGTTGGTAAGGGAGACATCCATTTAAAATTGTCAAATCAGACCACATGGAAGCTGCAAGGAGTGAGACATATTCCTGGCCTTAAAAGAAATTTGATCTCCGTAGGACTGCTTGATGGAGAGGGTTACTGTATAACTTTCTCAGGTCATGAATGGAAGATTACCCATCAGAGGACAGCTGGGTTATTGCAGCCCCTTCCTATTCCCGAGTGGAAGTGGGAACATGTTACGATGGACTTTGTCACAGCTCTGCCGAGGAGCCAGAAGGGAAACAACGCCGTATGGGTAGTAGTAGACCGACTCACTAAGTCGGCTCGCTTCATACCATTTCGAGTTGGGCAGACAATGGAGAGTTTAGCGGAGCTGTACATGAGGGAGATAGTGCGCTTGTATGGGGTACCGGTTAGTATTGTTTCTGATAGAGACACGATTCTTATCACACTTTTGGAGGAGCTTGCAGCAGTGTCTTGGGACTAGACTGAGTTACAGCACGGCTTACCACCCTCAGACAGATGGACAGTCCGAGAGGACTATACAGATTCTGGAGGACATGTTGCGGGCATGCATGCTGGATTTCAAGGGTTCTTGGGAAGACCACTTACATTTGGTGGAGTTTTCTTATAACAACAGTTATCAGGCCAGCATCCAGATGGCACCTTATGAGGCATTATATGGGAGAAAATGTAGATCTCCTACCTGTTGGGATGTCTTGGGAGAGCGGCGTCTGCTAGGTCCTGAGATGATTGTGCAGATAGTGGATAGGATAAAGACAATACGGTAGCGTCTTAAATCAGCTCAGGATAGACAAATGAGAAAACAACCCGATAAATTCTTTCACAAAATGTGGGAAGAAATACTTATGTTCCTTATAAGTATAACACCACTAACAAATGGAAAATGGAACGAGGCACCCTGAAAACTAAAACCATTCTTTTCAGTAGAGATTTGAGCACAAACATAGTTCGATCTTAACCTTTAAAATTTTCAGGGCATTTCAATAATTAAAGCACTCAAGACATCCATCAATAACAAGTAGGTAGGCCGCTTACCAAGTGCATCTCATATATAAGCAATACATCAATAACTACAACATCAAAACTTTCAGAGTACGGGTTTTCATTTGGGCACGCATTCCCTTTCTTTCACTTTCCTCGGGCCAATTTCACCTTCACGTCTTTGCTTCAGTATTGTTGTGTGGTTCACTTCACCGTAAAAGTAACCTTTTCTAGTTTGGCTTTCAGAAAGAAGTTCAAATCACGGCAAATCAAATTCTAGAACAAGCAAATCTAGATCGGGAAAGAAAGATTTTAAGTGCTACAATTGTGGCAAGAAGGTTCATTTCAAGAGGGAGTGTCGGGCATCGAAGAAAAATACCGACGCACAGGAGTCTGCCAACGTGACCGAGGAAGGAGGTGATGCTATGATTCTAGGCGTCAACGGTCCGATTGAATCATGGATTCTTAATTTAGGAGCATCCTACCATACCACCCCTTGCCGGGAAATCATGGAGAACTACGTCAGCAGTGATTTTAAAAAGGTACATCTAGCAGATGATGAAATCTTGAAGGTCGTTGGTAAGGGAGACATCCGATTAAAATTGCCAAATCAGACCACATGGAAGCTGCAAGGAGTGAGACATATTCCTGGCCTTAAAAGAAATTTGATCTCCGTAGGACAGCTTGATGGAGAGGGTTACTATATAACTTTCTCAGGTCATGAATGGAAGATTACCAAAGGAGCACTCGTCATTGCTCGAGGTAAGAAAAGTGGTACTCTCTATATAACCTCTAACCTTGAGAATATTATTGCTGTAACAGATGCAGATGAAAAATCAAACCTATGGCACTAAAGGCTTGGCCATATGAGCGAGAAATAGATGAAGACACTTCTGTCAAAAGGGAAGCTGCCGGATCTGAAGAATGTGGATGTTGGCCTATGCGAGGATTGCATCTTTGGCAAACAGAAGAAAGTCTATTTCGCAAAGATTAGTAAGACACCCAAGGCAGAAAAGTTAGAGTTGGTTCATACCGACGTATGTGGACCATCTCCAGTTTCATCTCTTGGAGGTTCACTGTACTATGTCACCTTCATTGATGATTCTATAAGGAATGTGTGGGTCTATTTTCTGAAGAAGAAATCAGAAGTCTTTGATATCTTCAGAAAATAGAAGGCCATGGTGGAAATTGAAACTGGTTTGAAGATGAAGCGGTTAAGGTCAGACAATGGAGGAGAGTACAAAGACAGTAGATTCAAAGAATTTTGCGCAAACAATGAGATCAAGATGGAGAAAATTGTTCCCATGACACCGCAGCAGAATGGTGTAGCGGAACGCATGAATAGAAGTTTGAATGAACGTGCCAGAAACATGAGGATACATGCCGGATTTTCCAAGTTCCTATGGGCTGAAGCTATCAATATCGCAGCCTACTAATCAACTGCGGTCCCTCATTTCCTATGGATGGTAGAATACCGGATGAAGCGTGGAACAGAAAAGAGGTAAACCTTTCGTATTTAAGAACTTTTGGTTGTATCTCTTATGTACACATAGATTCTGCTAAAAGAAGTAAACTTGATGCCAAATCTAACAAATGTGTTTTTGTTGGTTATGGTGGTGATGAGTTCGGCTACCGGTTTTAGGATTATAAAAATCGGAAGATCATCAGAAACAGAAATGTCATATTCAATGAGAATGTGATGTGCAAAGACAGATCAATTGCAGAATCAAGTAGCTCCAATACAAAAGTTGAAACAAAGGAATTTATTGAATTTGAGGAGATTTCTGAAAATGATGTTCAAACTTGTCCTGAAGTAGTTCCCCAACAGGAATCTATCAGCAAAAACAAAGATGATGAACTGAAAACCCAATTAATTAGGCTATTAATTTATGGAGAAGGTTGGCACTTGCAACATAATGAATATTAAGTGCAAATGCAAATTGAAACTTCCACACAAATATGTTTAACAATATTATGTGGAACAAAGTGATTGCAGGCCGATAACATCTCTTGGCACTTCCACACAAATATGTTTAACAATATTATGTGGAACAAAGTGATTGCAGGCCGATAACATCTCTTGGAAATTTTATAGAGAGTAAACAACATGACAAAATTCCATCCATAAGTGGGTTTCAACCCAGATTTGGCTACATGACGATGTACTTTAAGATAAGTCAAACTTCCAAATAATTGGAAATGGGAAAAGGACAGAATTAAGAGATAAAACGGTTACACAATACATTCTAGAAGAGAAAGTAGGAAAAAAGTTATACTTGAAATTTGTCACTGATATCAGCTTAGGTTTTAGTTTCACAAAACGAATTTAGGTGGGAAGTTTGAGATAAGATGGGTATACAACATATTCTAGGAATCTAGAAGAAAAATTAGGGAAAAGAGTCGTGTTAAAGGAGCATCTTGGGAATTTTTTTAATTTCAGAAAGAAGCAATAAATCCAATAATTAATCTTTGAGAAGAAACAGATGGTAAGTAGTATTGACCTCCAACTCCTGCCCTACCTGTGCAATCAACTGGTTCATCAAACCAAGCAGTCATCTTGAATAGTTGTGGGTATAGACATTGGACCATTCTATTAAATCACACTTCTCAACTATCGTAATAAGCTCTTTAAGAACAATGCAACAAGAAAAAATGGAAGGATTGACATCTCAGACATTAGATGAGAAGCTCTGTAGCAAACAAGCTGAACGTAAACCAAGTCAAGTTTGCATAATGACACGCGTAAGGCATTTACAACAAGATTATTCTACTGAATTGGGACCTTGCATAAGAACACGAAAGTCTAATCCTTTGTATATAAGCAACCTCGACAAAAGTATGTGTCAGCGTGATGTGCACTATAACTGAATGTTTTACAGTAACAAACATTTATATCGTAATTTCATAACTAAACTTACAGTTTCCTGTTGCAATACAGTAACAAACATTTATATCGTAATTTCATAACTAAACTTACAGTTTCCTGTTGCAATGTAGCCAAATTACCCAGAATAACAATTCCACGTTACAGGTGAAAGTTGCATATACTGTAAAAATCAAAAGAACCCTAAAGTCTTAAATACGCAACACCTTACCTTGCCATTAACATCACAAAACTTCAACCTTTCAGTGAAAATAGAATCCTCATTACTAACTTTAAACTGGTACGAACCAATCTACAAAACCTTGTAAAGTTTTAAAACCAAAAGAAAGTCAAAAGTCACAGACCTGGACAACAGCAAAAACAGGCTCCCAAGGTTTAAACGGCCGCTCTGAAGGATCAAGCGGCCCAATCAATTTGTACCCGATATCTGTAGCCTCGTTCGCTTTCTCCTCCTCAGATTTCCCACTCGCTCGAAATGTCTTCACCGACCCATTACAGCTCTCATCGCCTTCATCATCATCATCTTCTTCTTCTTCTTCTTCGTATTCTCCTTCTTCTTCCTCTTCGTCGTCTTCTTCATCGTCTCCCAATGGATCCGAAGGTCGAGAAGAGAAATGGCAACTTCGAGGAGGATCGATGGATTGATGTTGATAAAGTGAGAGGATGGAGTTGGAGTGAGGGTTTTTGAGGGTTGAGAGGTGAAGAGATCGAAGAGTTAGGGTTTGAGATTTGATGAGAGAAGGAGGAGGAGATGAGGAGAGGAGAGATCAGAAATGGCGGGTTAGGGATAGGGTTAGGCATCGCTACGACGCCATTAGGGGCGCCGATCAGAGGGGGGAAATGGAAGCGAGGGTGTTGGAGAGGTTTGGACACAACTGAGAATGGGAGATGGGGCTCGATACTTAATGGCCCAGGATATGTGGATCGGGCTTAAATTAATCTAAGGGCTATAATAAGAATGAAACCCATCATCAGGTGTCAAATTTACTATCATCAGTGTTATGCTGTTTTTATGTTGTTACTTTAATTATCTAATATATAAAATCCACTTTCAGATCATTTATATGTAGCTATCAAAAGATAATTGAAAATATAATATAATATTAATAACTATAAAATATTAAGTGATATTGCCGTATCATCTTTACATATCTACTTATAATAATAATTTAATTTTGTAAGTAAACAATGTATTTCAGTTAATACATTTTTCCACTTGCAAATAAAAAATGTGACATTCATACTTTCAATTCACTTGTACATTTTAGAGTGAGGAGTTCATAGTCTAGGATCGCACGGTAAAAAAAACCTAAATAAATAAATTTTTTGTAGCGGTGTTATTTCACTTTATTTCTTTACTTTTTCTCTTGATGATTTGGTCGGTAGAAAGGGGAAATTTTTTGTTAGGAAGAATAGTATGCACTGAATCACTATACGGAGTCATTTGTCTGTGCTTGAAACCTTAGATGATCGTCTAGATATTCAATACACCGTATCACCATATTTCATTCAACTAATTAAGATAATCAATTTCGTACCTCAAATTTGACGTGACATATACTTATAATGAACGGTTCAGTACACTTGATATACATAGTACGTAGTCTGCTCAGACAAAGAATTAATAAAATCACTAAAATCCCACTCAAAGCAGCTAATAGCACCACCTCGATATTCTATTTTCTGTCCTATTTGCACTTATCAACCTCATACACCCACTTATAGCAACACTTTCCGCTTTAACCTTTAATTTTCTGTCCTATTAGCAAAGATCGTTTTTAGCTCCTTTTCATGCTTAACACGTTCACAATATACCTCACTGCCAAGTCAACCAGCTACTACCTCAAAATCTCTCAAATGAGAAAACATCCCGATAAATTATTTCACAAAATATTGGAAGAAATAATTATGTTCCTTATAAGTATAACACCACTAACAAATGGAAAATGGAACGAGGCACCCTGAAAACTGAAACCATTCTTTTCTGTAGAGATTTGAGCACAAACATAGTTCGATCTTAATCTTCAAAATTTTCAAGGCATTTCAATAACTAAAGCACTCAAGACATCCATCAATAACAAGTAGGTAGGCCACTTATCAAGTGCATCTCATATATAAGCAATACATCAATAACTACAACATCAAAACTTTCAGAGTACGAGTTTTCATTTGGGCGCTCATTTCCTTTCTTTCACTTTCCTCGGGCCAATTTCACCTTCATGTCTCTGCTTTAGTATTGTTGTGTGGTTCACTTCACCGTAAAAGTAACCTTTTCTAGATTGGCTTTTAGAAAGAAGTTCAAATCATAGCAAATCAAATTCTAGAATAAGCAAATCTAGATCGAGAAAGAAAGATTTTAAGTGCTACAATTGTGGCAAGAAGGGTCATTTCAAGAGGGAGTGTCGGGCATCAAAGAAAAATACCGGCGCATAGGAGTCTGCCAACGTGACCGAGGAAGGAGGTGATGCTATGATTCTAAGCGTCAACTGTCCGATTGAATCATGGATTCTTAATTTAGGAGCATCCTATCATGCCACCCCTTGTCGGGAAATAATGGAGAACAACGTCAGCGGTGATTTCGAAAAGGTACATCTAGCAGATGATGAAATCTTAAAGATCGTTGGTAAGGGAGACATCCGATTAAAATTGTCAAATCAGACCACATGGAAGCTGCAAGGAGTGAGACATATTCCTGGCCTTAAAAGAAATTTGATCTCTGTAGGACAGCTTGATGGAGAGGGTTACTGTATAACTTTCTCAGGTCATGAATGGAAGATTACCAAAGGAGCACTCGTCATTGCTCGAGGTAAGAAAAGTGGTACTCTCTATGTAACCTCTAACCTAGAGAATATTATCGTAGTAACAGATGCAGATGAAAAATCAATCCTATGGCACTAAAGGCTTGGCCATATGAGCGAGAAATAGATGAAGACGCTTCTGTCAAAAGGGAAGCTGCCGGATCTGAAGAATGTGGATGTTGGCCTATGCGAGGATTGCATCTTTGGCAAACATTTTGCAAAGATTGGTAAGACACCCAAGGCAGAAAAGTTAGAGTTGGTTCATATCGACGTATGGGGGCCATCTCCAGTTTCATCTCTTGCAGGTTCACTGTACTATGTCACCTTCATTGATGATTCTACAAGGAATGTGCGGGTCTATTTTCTGAAGAAGAAATCAGAAGTCTTTGATACCTTCAGGAAATGGAAGGCCATGGTGGAAAATGAAACTAGTTTGAAGATAAAGCGTTTAAGGTCAGACAATGGAGGAGAGTACAAAGACAGTAGATTCAAAGAATTTTGCGCAAACAACAGGATCAAGATGGAGAAAACTGTTCCCATGACACCGCAGCAGAATGGTGTAGCAGAACGCATGAATAGAACTTTGAATGAACGTGCCAGAAGCATGAGGATACATGCCGGCTTGCCCAAGTTCCTATGGGCTGAAGCTATCAATACCACAGCCTACCTAATCAACCGCGGTCCCTCAGTTCCCTTGGATGGTGGAATACCGGATGAAGCGTGGAGCAGAAAAGAGGTAAACCTTTCGCATTTAAGAATTTTTGGTTGTATTTCTTATGTACACATAGATTCTGCTCAAAGAAGTAAACTTGATGCCAAATCTAACAAATGTGTTTTTGTTGGTTATGGTGGTGATGAGTTCGGTTACCGATTTTGGGATTATAAAAATCGGAAGATCATTAGAAGCAGAGATGTCATATTCAATGAGAATGTGATGTACAAAGACAGATCAACTGCAGAATCAAGTAGCTCTGAAACAAAGGAATTTGTTGAATTTGAGGAGAATTCTGAAAATGATGTTCAGACTAGTCCTGAAGTAGTTCCCCAACAGGAATCTATCAGCAAAATCAAAGATGATGAACTGAAAAACCAATTAATTAGGCTATTAATTTGTGGAGAAGGTTGGCACTTGCAACATAATGAATATTAAGTGCAAATGCAAATTGAAACTTCCACACAAGTATGTTTAACAATATTATGTGGAACAAAGTGATTGCAGGCCGGTAACATCTCTTGGCAATTTTAAAGAGAGTAAACAACATGAGAAAATTCCATCCATAAGTGGGTTTCAACCCAGATTTGGCTACATGACGGCATACCTTACGATAAGTCAAACTGCCAAATAATTGGAAATGGAAAAAGATTAATCTTTGAGAAGAAACCGAAGGTAAGTAGTATTGACCTCCAATTCCTGCCCTACCTGTGCAATCAACTGGTTCATCAAACCAAGCAATCATCTTGAACAGTTATGGGTATAGACATTGGACCATTCTATTAAATCACACTTCTCAACTGTCGTAATATGCTCTTTAAGAACAATGCAACAAGAGAAAAATGGAAGGATTGACATCTCAGACATTAGATGAGAAGCTCTGCAACAAACAAGCTGAACGTAAACCAAGTCAAGTTTGCATAATGACACGCGTAAGGGCATTTACAACAAGATTATTCTACTGAATTGGGACCTTGCATAAGAAAACGAAAGTCTTATCCTTTGTATACAAGCAACCTTGACAAAAGTATGTGTCAGCGTGATGTGCACTATAACTGAATGATTTACAGTAACAAACATTTATATCGTAATTTCATAACTAAACTTACAGTTTCTTGTTACAATGTAGCCAAATTCCCTAGACTAACAATTCCACGTTACAGGTGAAAGTTGCATATACTATAAAAATCAAAAGAACCCTAAAGTCTTCAATACGCAACACCTTACCTTGCCATTAACATCGCAAAACTTTAACCTTTCAGTGAAAATCGAATCCCCGTTACCCGTTACTAACTTTAAACTGGTGCGAACTAATCTACAATAAACACAAACAATACAGTCCCAAAGACAAAACCTTGTAATGTTTTAAAACCAAAAGAAGTCAAAAGTTACAGACCTGGACAACAGCAAAAACAGGCTGCCAAGGTTTAAACGTCCGCTTTGAAGGATCAAGTGGCCCAATCAATTTGTACCCGATATCAGCAGCCTCGTTCGCTTTCTCCTACTCAGATTTCCCACTCGCTCGAAATGTCTTCACCGATCCATTGCATCTCTCATCGCCTTTATCATCATCATCTTCTTCTTCTTCTTCTTCTTCGTATTCTCCTTCTTCTTCCTCTTCATCGTCTTCATCATCATCTCCTAATGGATCCGAAGGTCGAGAAGAGAAATGGCGACTTCGAGGAGGATCGATAGATTGATGTTGATAAAGTGGGAGGATGGAGTTGGAGTGAGGGTTTTTGAGGTTTGAGAGGTGAAGAGATCAAAGAGTTAGGGTTTGATATTTGATGAGAGAAGGAGGAGATGAGGAGAGGAGAGATCGGAACTGGCGGGTTAGGGTTATGGTTAGGTATTTGATGAGAGAAGGAGGAGATGAGGAGAGGAGAGATCGGAACTGGCGGGTTAGGGTTATGGTTAGGTGCCGCTGTGACGCCATTGGGGGCGGCGATCAGAGGGGGGGAAATGGAAGTGAGGGTTTTGGAGAGGTTTGGACACAACTGAGAATGGGAGATGGGGCTCGGTGCTTAATGGGCCAGGATATGTGAATCAGGCTTAAATTAGTCTAAGGGCTATAATAAGAAAGAAACCCATCATCAGGTGTCAAACCTACTGTCATCAGTGTTATGCTGTTTTTATGTTGTTACTTTAATTATCTAGTTTATAAAATCTACTTTCAGATCATTTATATGTGTAGGCATCGAAAATTGCCTATAGGTCTCCACGAACGGTTCAGCGTTAAAGAGCGACGATGAACATC
>NC_033801.1:59953963-59957104 GCF_001876935.1 Asparagus officinalis
TCGATAGACTATTACAAGAGTGTACAATGGAATCATTAATGAAGAAAGCAACGATTTTTCCAGCGAACATGGGGGTTTGCCAAAAATCCCATAAGTCTGTCATTCAAAGAAAAAATATACGGAAAAAAATCACAAGAAAGAAGCAAATGCGGAGTTTCTATTAATAGATCAAGTCAAAAGCATACAACAAAAAGCTCGTTAGCCCGAAGGCAACTGACGGCTAAGAATATGAGACTTTAAGCTAAAAAGTCTATCTGCATAACTCCGCTCAAGTCCCGCCTGCAGATCAGCTCGGGCAGATTCCTCAGAATGGCTTAAAATCTCTGCGGCTTCGCTCTTCAGCTTCATCAGTCTCTCCTGGGAGGATCCTAGCTTCTCGAGTGCCTGTTCCCGAGAACGCTCTAGTCCAGCCAGGTCATCTGCAATAAGGGCAGCAGATTCCTCGGCGTGCTTCAAAGCCTCCTTCAACCTAGTCACCTCCTCGCGACTCGAGTCCAAGGAGCGGAGTAGCTCAGCTCTATCCGTGTCTTTCCTCGCTATGGTAGCCATCAGCTGCGCAACGGAACTCTCATGTGACTGGAGCTCGCATCCGATGGAAGATCTCAGGTCACGCCACTGTGCCATCCTATGCTCCAACTGAGAGGACACGGAAGAAGAAGCCCCGGTAACCTCCAACTCCTTCAACTCTCGTATGTCCGACTCCAGGGCGGCGAAATCAGCAGTGAAGGAATCGGCCAACTCCGGGTATCCTTCTTCCCTCATCATCATCATGTGGCGAGAAAATGAACGCCTGAACTGATCGAAACCACCTCCTCTGTGAAGAAGTTTCTCGATCAGGCCGTTATAAAAGGCGGTGAAGAAGCTGAGGTCCGTACGAAAAGCCTCTCTGTCAGGATCAGTATCGACCAAAAGGGCGCGGACACGCTCGTATAGGGAAGATCGAGATCCTACAAGCAACAACACAGAGGTTCAGCGGATTATCGAATACAATAAGAAAATTCAAAAGGCAAGTTCTGAGCATACCAACGCCAACGGATGTCCCCTCAGGTTGAGATTAAACAGGCTCTGAGACAGCAGCAGAGGAGGGTATATCAACCCCTGCAAGCGGATTGCTTATACCACTCGGCAAAGGCGGAGAGACGCCACTTTTATACAGACCTTCAGCCCCAGGAACTGTAGTAGTATCAGGCCCAACGGCCGGTCCTATAGTTACACTCCTGTATTAGTCAAATGGAAATTTGGACAAATAAGGAGAATCGGGACAAGAAAATCGTATGCATACCTGCAATCCCACCGTCCTCAGATGCAGCGGGAATGCCAAGAGTCATAAGAGTATCAGCCCAAGCGGCTGGTCCTATGATTGTACCTCTTTATTAGTCAAAATGAAAATTGAGACAAATAAGGAGGATTGGGATGATAGGGTCATCTACATACCTGTAGGTCCATCATCCGTAGGCATCTGAGGAATGCTAGGAGTCATAAGAGAATCAGTCCCGGTGGCTGGTCCTATGATTACACTCATATGTTAGTCAAAAGTTAGATAAACATAGAGAAGTACGATATCCCTAAGTCGTATGCGTACCTGCAAGCCCTTCACCCCGAGGCAAGCTAGATATGCCAGGAATTGATATCGGACTGATCCCAATGGTCGGCGCTGTAATAGTAATCCTTCATTAGTCAGATAAAAGATCAGGCAAAATGAAGGGAACCAGATATATACCGATGGGTGAATCATTCCCAAAGAATGGTCTCTCGGTTCCTCTGGTAGTCTGCTCAGCCAGCATGTCAGCTAATAAGCCAGCATCGGGTTTCGAGAAGCTTGGCCTTTCCATCGCGACATCTGCAGGGTAATCTGAATGATGGAAGATGAGGAAAGCTCAAAAATACTTGCAGCAAGAACGGAAGATCTTCCTTCCCCATGCTTGAGAAAAGTAACATTGGATGTAGATATACCTGAATATGGGACTGCGGGCTCGACATTATTCATCTGCTCAAGATCGATGTTTAGATCGATGCCCAGAGACCCGTCATGAAGGGCGTCGCACATTTGCTGCATAAAGCAATCCATGTTATCAACACCAGGAGATTCCGAACCCGGTGGGAGTTCGCCCTCTTCGAAGAACCCTGGAGCATAAAACATGGTCACAAATCCCAAAAGGTAAATCACCTTAAAGCAATGGCAATAAAATATTACCTTCCCCTCCATCGGCGGTGCTTCCTAAGCCCACTCCGTAAGGGCGCTGACCGTCATGGGGCTTATGTGCAGTCTTCTTCCGCTTCGGAGCGCCAACCCTCCTAGGACCAACGGGTCGATCATGCACATGCCTATCACACGTTTCAGCGTGTGTAGAAGCTGGCGGCTCATGATCGTCAACTGTCCTACCTAAAGTGACAATCGGAGGTCTCGTCTTCGTTACCCGTGGGGAGGAGCTCTTCATCATCTGTGAGAAGAGATTTGGCATGCCCTTTTCTCCGCTTCTAAGCAAGCTCAGCCCTGTGACCAGCCATCATAGCAGCCCGGACTGAGTACTCGGACTGTAACTCTGAGAGGCTCCTAACACTGATGGATTCATAGGCGGAAAGAAACCACTTGCAGCTAAGGAAAGTGGTCAGCGGCTTACGCCTATACGAAGGAAGAGCAAAACGGGCTCCAGTGCAGCCCACCATTGTCCATAGCCATGCTCGTACGCCATCAATAAGTCCTCCCTCAACCTGCAGGCTACGGCTTGGATTCCCGACATACAGTTGGTCATAGCCAAACTGGCGAGCAAAGCGGCAAGGGAGATAAGGCTCTATGCGGCATTGGTTCTTCACCCGGAGGACAAGATACCCAATGCGGATGTTCACTAGCCACCGGAAGCAGCCAGTGTCGAGAACGGTCCGATCACTTCTATGTTTCTCCTCATCAATCAGCATGTCGCCATAGCGACCTGAAAAGTGAGGGAAACACTTAAAGAACTCCCAACTCTTGCGGACTCGAAGCTCTCGTTGAACATCGCTAAACTTATTCCCGAGCCATCTGCTCTTCTCCAACAGCTGCATGAAAGGGACGGGGATGTCAACAACGCTGGGCGTCGACATCAAGTCGGGACGGTGAAGAACGAGCCACGCCATCAAATATGCGTAAGGGAGCTCAACCTT
>NC_033801.1:59957650-59966386 GCF_001876935.1 Asparagus officinalis
GCCAAGAAATGGCGACAGCTGACTGGGATTCCGTACATGGTGGCTCGTATAGGTGCATACAACCCACTGCTCTTCAGTTCCCTCTCCCAACGCGCTAAGACAAAACTGGTCATGCGTGCCCACCACCCCTTGGCTAGTGAGGAAGCCCAACCATAGCATCTGTATTCTGGTATAGGTAACCGTCTCCCCAGAAGAGCTAGACGATTACTCACGGTAGGAGCAGTTGCTGACACCTCGCCTGGGGGTGCAGTGTCAAGGCCCATAATCCCGGGTCGAAGACCACGAACGTCATGATACCCGTTAGAGCCGGGGGTCTTATGGTGAGTGGCATATCCACACTGAACCCGCTCAGCATCTTCAGTAAGATGCCAAGACATCTGTCGCTCCACGGCTTGCCCCTTCAAGTGACTGAAAGAATATTGGCGCGGAATCGAGGGGATGTACAAACAAGCTCCCCCGTCAAGAGTCAGCCAGTGCTCCTTGCCAAGGGTCAGCGCAGCAGGATCCTCGACATGATCCCCGAACAAGAAGCTCGGCTTCTGTAAAGCCTGAGTGGAGGTAGAATCAGCGGTAAAGGAGGCATCTGTGATAAGCTGGCGCAAGCAATGGCGCCCTCCTTTCCGTATCAAGCGGCAAGATTCGTTTGAACGATCTCTATCGAACCGAGGAAGTGGGCTAACAGCCTGCCTGAGGGAAGCCGAAGAGAAGACCTCCCGACTACAACCGGTATTGGCGTGAGAAGGAAGACTGCCCGCAGGAAATTCCACTGCAATAAAGCACAAGGGTGGAGTCAGAAAAAATCCGTCTCATAAGAAGAATGATAAGCTCATTCACGGAATAATTGGAGAGACGATATTGAGTATCCTACACTAAAAGAACGGTAGGCATCATCACGTGAAGAACGTGGTAACATACACCGAACTATAAAGTGTAGGACGGCACAAAATCGCCCCAATATACTGGAAGACTTGAATTGGCTAAGCAAGACAAGTCTGAAACCTTAACCCCCGCAAAGGAGGGTGTCGGTTCTTCCTTCATGACCCGCAAAGAGGTCAATCAGGGATGCAAGAAGAAAAATCTGTATAAATTCTCACCCCCGAAGAATGAGGCCATGGGGGAAGACGTCGCGGGAACCTCTTCCTCACTATGTTGTGAATGAGAACGACTCCTACGAGGTCGAGATCGACGTGGAGACATTGAAATCTACAACAAAAAGCATCAAGTCAGGTACAATCTAAAATATGAATACACGAAATTTAAAAGGGAAATTAAGAACTTTAATTAAAATCCTATACATAAATAGGATTTCATAATTGAAGTCTAGTTAAACCTACAAATTTCGTGCATACGAGACGATGATATTGCCATTTTTCGCGGTGAATTTTGGTGAAATACCCAAAATACCCTTCGTGTTCAAGGCCAAAATTCGGGTCAAGGACACGCCCGGGTTGGGTCATGGTCATCATATCTGATCATATAGCACCCCCCGGTACCTCACAATTTTGGTTAATTTTACAAATAAGCCCTTTTGTAAAATTGAGCCAATTTTGCATATGGACCCTTTCACGAATCCCGATTTAACGTCCACATACCCTTATCAAAACTTTGATCATGAATTTGTGGTCTAAACTCCTTGGATTTTAGCCATAAATTCGCTGCCTTTTTGCAAATAAGCCCCTCTAAGACATTTATGGGCTGTTTTGCAAATTAACCCCTCAACAACTCTTGCATAAAGCACCCTTCACTTTTCTTGATCAAATAAACATGAATCCAAGCCTCAAAATTGCAGTTCCATCTTTGCATAAAAGCCCCCACGAATTTCAGTCCCATTTTGCAAATAAACCTCCCAAAATTTGGCCATATTGCCTCTTTTGCACAAAACCCCCCAAAGCATTGTGCATACACGACCCCTTTGCCTACTACAAGAGTAAAGATGCAATCTTTATCAAAAAATGAGAGGATTGTGAAGGGGAACTTACCCAAATCAAGAGGCTTGAGAACCCCAACTCCAAGGGCCAAGACTTGAGCTTGAAGGTGGAGGAAGAAACCCTAGTGGGAGGAGATCAATTTCGGCCAATGAGGAGCATACAAAAATCCGAACTTTTCTTGAGGTTTGGAGCTCTTGGAAAAAAAAAGAGGTAGAAGAAAGAGGTTGAGAGGGAAAAGAAGATGAATTCTCTTTTGAAAAGAGGGGGGAAAACAAAAGGGGAAACAAATTCAAACAAGAAAGAAAACAAAAGAGGGGGAAACAAAATGAAGAAAAAGACAAAACCAAGGGGGGACCACGGCTTTGCCAAAGACACCCCAAGGGGTGTCTCGGCAAAACCGAGACACCCCAAGGGTGTCTCGGCAATGTGGAGACACCCCCCGGGTTATCTCAACCTAATTTTTACCCCCGAACTCCTTTTGGACTCCGATTTCGCCGATTTTCCGACGGTTGTTGGATATTTCGACGAGTCCCACATTTATCAACGCCGAACGATTCAAAACCCTAAGGGTCAACGCCGGTCAACGCGTAACCCTAGGTCAACCCCGGTCAACGCGTTGCAACAAAAGTCAACGTTCGACGATTCGAAACCCTAAGGGTCAACGCCGGTCAACGCGTAACCCTAGGTCAACGCCAGTCAACGCGTTGCAACAAAAGTCAACGTTTGACGATTCGAAACCATAAGGGTCAACGCCGGCCAACACGTAACCCTAGGTCACCGCCAAACAACGCGTTGCAACACAAGTCAACGTTCGACGATTCGAAACCCTAAGGGTCAACGCCGGTCAACGCGTAACCCTAGGTCAACGCCGGTCAATGCGTTGCAACAAAAGTCAACGTTCGACGATTAGAAACCCTAAGGGTCAACGCCGGTCAACGTGTAACCCTAGGTCAACGCCAGTCAACGCGTTGCAACCGGAGTCAACGTTTGATTATTCGAAACCCTAAGGGTCAACGCCGGTCAACGCGTAACCCTAGGTCAACGCCAGTCAACGCGTTGCAACCAGAGTCAACGTTTGACGATTCGAAACCCTAAGGGTCAATGCCGGTCAACGCGTAACCCTAGGTCAACGCCAGTCAATGCGTTGCAACCAGAGTCAACGTTTGACGATTCGAAACCCTAGGGTCGACACTGGTCAACGCGTAACCCTAGGTCAACGCCAGTCAACGCGTTGCAACACAAGTCAACGTTTGACGATTCAAAACCCTAGGGTCAACGCCGGTCAACGCGTAACCCTAGGTCAACGCCAGTCAATGCGTTGCAACCAGAGTCAACGTTGGACGATTCGAAACCCTAGGTTGACGCCGGTCAACACGTAACCATAGGTCAATGCCAGTCAACGCGTTGCGACAAAAAGTCGACACATGGTGATCCGAAACCCTAAGTCAACTCAATGACACGAGCCAAACTCAGTTCACCAGCTGCAAACTCGAGACTCCGACGACGGCCAAGCGATAAATGCAGTGCCGGAAGAACTTCAGCTATTCGTCAAAGCATCTGTTCGCGGGAAAAATCGTAGGTTTCTTTATTGATTCCATTGATTACTTTGTTAACAGTTTATCGGTTACAAAGATCCGGTCTTTTTATAAGATCTGGTTACAATGAAAATCAAAATAAAATAAAAGAAAGATTACAACTTTTCTCCTTTTGTGTCGAACGAATCGCGAGCTCCTGTTTTGCGGTCGCTCGCTTTGGTGGGTTCTTTGCCTGCGCCGGGGTTTATCCGTGGACCACCGCGAGATCTAGATCCGGTCGGATCTACGCAGTACGACGGGTATTATTCCACGAAGGAATGTGGTCCTAACTGTAAGAAGGTTTGACCAAGTGGGTGTTTTGAGACAATCCTAACTGTAGGAAGGTTTGATCGCTCAATTTGTGGACCTCTCGTTCATTGGGGGAATCGAGAGGGGATTTTGACTGTGGTCCTAACTGTAAGAAGGTTTGACCAAGTGGGTGTTTTGAGACAATCCTAACTGTAGGAAGGTTTGATCGCTCAATTTGTGGACCTCTCGTTCATTGGGGGAATCGAGAGGGGATTTTGACTGTGGTCCTAACTGTAAGAAGGTTTGACCAAGTGGGTGTTTTGAGACAATCCTAACTGTAGGAAGGTTTGATCGCTCAATTTGTGGACCTCTCGTTCATTGGGGGAATCGAGAGGGGATTTTGACTGTGGTCCTAACTGTAAGAAGGTTTGACCAAGTGGGTGTTTTGAGACAATCCTAACTGTAGGAAGGTTTGATCGCTCAATTTGTGGACCTCTCGTTCATTGGGGGAATCGAGAGGGGATTTTGACTGTGGTCCTAACTGTAAGAAGGTTTGACCAAGTGGGTGTTTTGAGACAATCCTAACTGTAGGAAGGTTTGATCGCTCAATTTGTGGACCTCTCGTTCATTGGGGGAATCGAGAGGGGATTTTGACTGTGGTCCTAACTGTAAGAAGGTTTGACCAAGTGGGTGTTTTGAGACAATCCTAACTGTAGGAAGGTTTGATCGCTCAATTTGTGGACCTCTCGTTCATTGGGGGAATCGAGAGGGGATTTTGACTGTGGTCCTAACTGTAAGAAGGTTTGACCAAGTGGGTGTTTTGAGACAATCCTAACTGTAGGAAGGTTTGATCGCTCAATTTGTGGACCTCTCGTTCATTGGGGGAATCGAGAGGGGATTTTGACTGTGGTCCTAACTGTAAGAAGGTTTGACCAAGTGGGTGTTTTGAGACAATCCTAACTGTAGGAAGGTTTGATCGCTCAATTTGTGGACCTCTCGTTCATTGGGGGAATCGAGAGGGGATTTTGACTGTGGTCCTAACTGTAAGAAGGTTTGACCAAGTGGGTGTTTTGAGACAATCCTAACTGTAGGAAGGTTTGATCGCTCAATTTGTGGACCTCTCGTTCATTGGGGGAATCGAGAGGGGATTTTGACTGTGGTCCTAACTGTAAGAAGGTTTGACCAAGTGGGTGTTTTGAGACAATCCTAACTGTAGGAAGGTTTGATCGCTCAATTTGTGGACCTCTCGTTCATTGGGGGAATCGAGAGGGGATTTTGACTGTGGTCCTAACTGTAAGAAGGTTTGACCAAGTGGGTGTTTTGAGACAATCCTAACTGTAGGAAGGTTTGATCGCTCAATTTGTGGACCTCTCGTTCATTGGGGGAATCGAGAGGGGATTTTGACTGTGGTCCTAACTGTAAGAAGGTTTGACCAAGTGGGTGTTTTGAGACAATCCTAACTGTAGGAAGGTTTGATCGCTCAATTTGTGGACCTCTCGTTCATTGGGGGAATCGAGAGGGGATTTTGACTGTGGTCCTAACTGTAAGAAGGTTTGACCAAGTGGGTGTTTTGAGACAATCCTAACTGTAGGAAGGTTTGATCGCTCAATTTGTGGACCTCTCGTTCATTGGGGGAATCGAGAGGGGATTTTGACTGTGGTCCTAACTGTAAGAAGGTTTGACCAAGTGGGTGTTTTGAGACAATCCTAACTGTAGGAAGGTTTGATCGCTCAATTTGTGGACCTCTCGTTCATTGGGGGAATCGAGAGGGGATTTTGACTGTGGTCCTAACTGTAAGAAGGTTTGACCAAGTGGGTGTTTTGAGACAATCCTAACTGTAGGAAGGTTTGATCGCTCAATTTGTGGACCTCTCGTTCATTGGGGGAATCGAGAGGGGATTTTGACTGTGGTCCTAACTGTAAGAAGGTTTGACCAAGTGGGTGTTTTGAGACAATCCTAACTGTAGGAAGGTTTGATCGCTCAATTTGTGGACCTCTCGTTCATTGGGGGAATCGAGAGGGGATTTTGACTGTGGTCCTAACTGTAAGAAGGTTTGACCAAGTGGGTGTTTTGAGACAATCCTAACTGTAGGAAGGTTTGATCGCTCAATTTGTGGACCTCTCGTTCATTGGGGGAATCGAGAGGGGATTTTGACTGTGGTCCTAACTGTAAGAAGGTTTGACCAAGTGGGTGTTTTGAGACAATCCTAACTGTAGGAAGGTTTGATCGCTCAATTTGTGGACCTCTCGTTCATTGGGGGAATCGAGAGGGGATTTTGACTGTGGTCCTAACTGTAAGAAGGTTTGACCAAGTGGGTGTTTTGAGACAATCCTAACTGTAGGAAGGTTTGATCGCTCAATTTGTGGACCTCTCGTTCATTGGGGGAATCGAGAGGGGATTTTGACTGTGGTCCTAACTGTAAGAAGGTTTGACCAAGTGGGTGTTTTGAGACAATCCTAACTGTAGGAAGGTTTGATCGCTCAATTTGTGGACCTCTCGTTCATTGGGGGAATCGAGAGGGGATTTTGACTGTGGTCCTAACTGTAAGAAGGTTTGACCAAGTGGGTGTTTTGAGACAATCCTAACTGTAGGAAGGTTTGATCGCTCAATTTGTGGACCTCTCGTTCATTGGGGGAATCGAGAGGGGATTTTGACTGTGGTCCTAACTGTAAGAAGGTTTGACCAAGTGGGTGTTTTGAGACAATCCTAACTGTAGGAAGGTTTGATCGCTCAATTTGTGGACCTCTCGTTCATTGGGGGAATCGAGAGGGGATTTTGACTGTGGTCCTAACTGTAAGAAGGTTTGACCAAGTGGGTGTTTTGAGACAATCCTAACTGTAGGAAGGTTTGATCGCTCAATTTGTGGACCTCTCGTTCATTGGGGGAATCGAGAGGGGATTTTGACTGTGGTCCTAACTGTAAGAAGGTTTGACCAAGTGGGTGTTTTGAGACAATCCTAACTGTAGGAAGGTTTGATCGCTCAATTTGTGGACCTCTCGTTCATTGGGGGAATCGAGAGGGGATTTTGACTGTGGTCCTAACTGTAAGAAGGTTTGACCAAGTGGGTGTTTTGAGACAATCCTAACTGTAGGAAGGTTTGATCGCTCAATTTGTGGACCTCTCGTTCATTGGGGGAATCGAGAGGGGATTTTGACTGTGGTCCTAACTGTAAGAAGGTTTGACCAAGTGGGTACTTTACGTCCAGACTCTAACAGAGAGAGTGTTGAGTGCATAGACATGGTGAGAATGGGAGTTCTTATTCATTACATTGCTGTGGTTTTGGGAACTTCCCGTTACATAAATCGTCCACCCCCAGTTTCCTCTGCGGAACTGGTTCGGACATTATTATCAGTTAACTAACCGGGTTATCCTTAAGAATATTAGCTTAATATTCTCCAGGAACTTCCCGTCAAAAGTGGGGAAACAGTTTAGACTCATATACCTATTGGAGTATCAGGGAACAGTTTAACCTCTTGTACCGGTCGGAGGATTGAGAAACAGTTTATACTCGTATACTCTTTGGAGTTTTGCCGTTCTCAATTGGCTTACCTTAGCGTTATGACGCCGGCTTCAACCAAGGTCTGAATGCTATTCTTGAGAGCAAAGCAATCCTTGGTGGGATGAACGACCCTCCTGTGGTATGCACAGTACTTTGGGTCCGTAGTGTTGTCAGCTTCCTCCTGATTTGTGATAGGTGGTAGCTTGATCTTGTTACCTTCAAGGAGGGATTCGAAGATGGCTGGAACGTCTTCGTCCTTGAAGGAATACTCTCTTTGGAGTCTCGGACCCGAAGTCTTTTGCTGCCTTCGGGATTGCTGTTGTGACGCTTGATTAGCACCACCAGTAGCTGCAGGTGTTTTGCCCTTACCACGAGAGGCGAAGTTTGAGTCCAGAGGATTAGCCGTCGGTAGGTTCCTCTCGGCCTTCTTCCTTCGGAGGAAACGTTCGGCTTGTTCACCGCGCACCTTCAGATCCTTCCAAGTGTCAGACGGTGCTGTTCCCATTGCTTCCAACACGTCCAACGCAAGGTTGTTGTGGCAAGTTTGGAGGATGAATTCCTCTGTGATCGGGTCCCGGCAATTCATCGCCTTGTTCCGGAACCTTTTGACGAAGGTATCGACTAACTCTCCGTCCTTCTGCTTCTCATCGAGCAACGATCCGATAGATACCTCGGTGTCATCATCGAAGAAATTGGCAAGGAACTTTGTCTCCATGTCATCCCAGCTATTTACGCTGCCTGGCTTGAGGCGGCGATACCAATTGAAGGCCCAATCGAAGGCGGCTCCGCGAAGAGTGCCGACGAATGACCGCACCATCAGAGGCTCATTGCCGGAAATAATACCCAGGTGCGATTTGAAATAAATCAAATGCTGAGTGGGGGAACCCTTCCCATCGAACGGCGTGAAGTTGATTAGATTGAACTTCGCCGGATATGGGATCGATTCCCACTCTCTTGGGTATGGACAGGGAATGCCTGTTTTCTTCGTCTCTTGAGCGGAGATCAATGTGTTGATTTTGCTCTCGAGATCTTTGATCTTCAAGTCTTCACTTGTATCCTCGTTGGCATCCTCGTTACCACCCCCCGCATTGACAGGAGGGGTATTGGCATTGTGAGCTCCATCCCTATCCGTGTGCTCTTCTTCCTGAACAACATGATTACGGTGACTTGGTTCACCTTGTTGGTTCCTGAATGCCTGGATTTGTTGCTCATGCATCTCTCTCATAGTCTTTCTTTCTGCTTAGCCAAAGCGTCTTCAAGCATCTTGGCCATCTGCTCCGCACTTATCATAAGTGACTCACGGGGTTCCCCCTCACTGGACGCTGTATTATCTGATGCGATTGCGGAGCAGGTATCCGACTCTTCACCTTCTGAAGGTACTTTTGTCCGAATCCTACCATAGGTTCCTCGTGCGATTGCTCCAGACTGCAGACGGGTTACACGCCGGGACGCTTCCAGAAACGACTTGAGATCAATCTGTGTCGAT
>NC_033801.1:59967386-59975772 GCF_001876935.1 Asparagus officinalis
GATCCGCATTGTAGCGGACCCCGTCAACGGACTCCATGGCCTTGGCGAATTGCTTCGCGAGGCGTTGACACTGCCTCTAGCGAGCTCTCTTAGAGAGAGTCACCACGCCTTCGATGGCAGATTTAACCTGCTTAGAGGCCAATAGGACTTCACCCGACGCAACTTCGGCGTCGATCGGGGTGAGGTTGTCGTTGGTGGCTTCAACTTCTTCGCACCAACGGACTTTTCTCCTGGAGGAGAACTTCTGGAATTTCTTGGACTTACGGGGGGAGGTTGATCCAGACGAGGACACGTACTCCTCGTACTTCTGCTGGTCGAACTCATACTCGACCTCCTCCACGACCGGGATCGAGATCCGCGGCTGCGACGCTCCGATCTCAGCAGTGAGATCGGTGGCTCCCACTGTGGTCGCCAGATTGTTCACGGGGAAAATCGTTGCTTTCTTCATTGATTCCATTGCTATCTTGAATAACAGTTTTTCGGTTACAAAAGATCCGGTCTTTTTTAGATCCGGTTACAATGAAAATCAAAAATAAAGAAAATTAAAAAAAAATTACAACTTTTTCTCTTTTGTCGAACAGATCGCGAGCTCCTGTTTTGCGGTCGCTCGCTTTGGTGGGTTGTTTGCCTGCGCCGGGGTTGTTTGCCGTGGACCACCACGCGATCTAGATCCGGACAGATCTACGCAGCATAACGGGTATTATTTCACCAAGGAAATAATAGCTGGAGGGATTATTTCACCAAGGAAACAATCGCTCGAATCTCGGGATCAAAGACCAAGCTTTGATCCGGAGTGTAACAACGTAGATCTGAGATATTGATCCCCTCGAACTCCTGCCTTTTTTTGTGATGCGGGTGCTCACCGAGAATCAGATCCGAACGTCCAAGTCTTCAAGCCTTCAAAAACTCCAAGATGAGGTCTCAATCCGGCAGAGTTTCGGCTCTCCAAAAGTTCTTCCAAAAGTCCTCCAAAATGATGAATGACCCCGCCTATTTATAGGCAACCAGATCTGTGCATTTGGCACAGATCTGGGCGGCCACCTCAGGGTGGCTCGGCTCATGAGTTCGAATCCGTTATATGGTTGGATGACTCGTTGACTCTCTGGACCGTTGATTTGATTCCGCACGCGAGTGGATTCATTCCGTCGTTCACGTGCGGTTCGTCAGCTTCGTAGCCTTGTTAATCCGCTTCGTTGCGTGTCACTTGGCTTCGGTGTTATGGACTGACGTTCGTGCTTAGATACGTCGCCTGATGGTTCATTAGTTCGTGTTGAACCGTGTCAAGGGACCTATAAGCAATTTTATATGCCTACACCCTTCTCCTGTGTGCTGTCCGCAGATCCTCTTGTATTTGGCTTTTGGGTTTGGGTCTTTGGCTTTAGCTTGGACTTTTGGGCTTTGACATTTGGGCTTTGGCATTTTCTCTTGATTTTTCCACTGGGCTTTGATTTATTTCTTCATTAAATATTTGAAAGAATTCCTTTGGCTTCATGGGCTTCATTTCTTCATTAAATCAAGGGCTTTTTGTTGAGAGATTAGAGTTTGAGATTTATTCTTCATTAACCTGTAATTAAAGATAAGAACAATTATTAGTAGCATATTTATTCATATAAAATAGATAATGAGGGTATAAAATTATAATAAAATGTGATTATCACCACATTGTTTGTCTTCACTATGAATTTGGACTCAAGTAGGTAGTGCCTCCAAACTCTGAGACAATGGACCATGGTCGTCATCTCCTTCTCTTGAACGGTGTACGGCCTCTCGGTGTCATTTAACTTTCGATTCTCGTAGGTAACGGGGTGTCCTTCTTGCATCAATACCCCTCCAATTGTGAAGTCACTCGCATCAGTGTGCATTTCATAGGGCTTGCTGAAGTTGGCAAGAGCGAGAATTGGTTCCTCCGTCACAGCTCTCTTCAAAGCTTTGAATGCCCTCTAGCATTTTGAACTCTAATCCCACGCCTGATTTTTCTTTAGCAAGTCTGTTAGTGGATCCGCTAATGCTGAGTAGCTCTTTATGAATCTTCGGCAGTAGTTCACCAAGCCCAAAAATGATCGCAATTCTGTCACCTTGGTAGGAGGCTCAACTCTAGTATGGCTCGCACCTTAGCTTGATCTATGCGAATTTTGCCTCCTCTAATGATGTGGCCTAAGAAGACCATCTCCTCCTATGCGAACGAGCACTTTTCTCTCTTCACATAGAGCTCATTACTTCTAAGCGCCTGGAATATCTGCCTCAAGTGTTCCACATGCTCGTCCATGGTTTGGCTATAAATCATAATATCGTCCAAGTAGACTACCATGAAATGGTCTAGGAAAGGCTCCAATACTTTGTTCATCATGGTGCAGAATGTAGCTGGGGCATTGGTGAGACCGAACAGTATAACTAGGAATTCATAAGAGTCATACCTGGTCACGCATGTCGTCTTTGGTTCATCTCCTTCAGCAATCCGCACTTAATAATATCCCGAGTGCAAGTCAAGCTTAGTGAAGTACCTTGCATGCCCCAATCTATCGAATAAGTCCGTAATCAGAGGAATGGGATACTTGTTCTTCAGAGTGATCTTGTTTAAAGCCCGGTAGTCGATTCATAGCCGCAATGAACCATCGTGCTTCTTCTGGAATAATATTGAGGCATCATATGGAGCCTTAGACGGACGAATGTATCTAGCATCCAGCAACTCCTTAAGTTGTTTTTGAAGTTCCTCCAACTCCGGTGGTGCCATGTGATAAGGACCCATGGCTGGGGGATGAGCTCCTGACTCGAGCTCGATCTTGTGATCCACCTCTCTCCTAGGTGGGAGCTTACTTGGCAGCTTTGCGGGCATGATGTCGTAGTACTCCTCCAAAACACTTTAGATTTTCTCAGGCACATCTTCTCCCTGGTGTGAGTCTTCCTCTACCTTAACTGTAGTAATAACATTTGGCTCATGTCGACGGATGCCCTTGGACACTTGTAAGGCCGAGAGCATTTTAGAAGTCACACTCTCACGCTTGATCGAAACTGTGCATGCCTTTCCCTCTAGGATGCACATTGTGTTGGTATATGGAACCAACACGGCCTTCACCTTGTCCAAAAATTCCAAGCCAAAGTACTACGTCAAAGTCATCCATGGTCACGACCGTCAAGTCTTCTTGGCCAACCATTGTCCGGTACTTACATCTACCTTCCGAGCCACGCCAGCTATGGGAGTGGGACTTGAATTGACAGCTTTGATGACACCCCCTCCCTTGGTGATCTTAAGATTCAACCTACTAGCAACATCGTGAGAAACCAAGAGATGAGAAGCACAAGTATCTAGAAGGGCCTTGAAGGTTTTACCGGAAATAGTTGTCTCGATGAACATCGCCCCCTGAGGCCTTGCATCCACTTTTGCCTTTATTGCATTGAGGAGACGAAGTGATTTGATTCAGGTCTCCTCATTTTGTTTCTCCTCTTCCCTGTAAACTAGGGCCGCAAGATTGGCCCTCTTGGGATAGTCCATAGCCTTATGTGGACCGCTGCAGAAGTAGCATGCCAACTTCTTTGAACGGTCCCCTCTTGGGATAGTCCATAGCCTTATGTGGACCGCTGCAGAAGTAGCATGCCAACTTCTTTGAACGGTCACCTCCTTTAGATAGCATGCCAACTTCTTTGAACGGTCACCTCCTTTAGAGTTGTCATAGGACTTACCCTTCTCGGACGTTGACTTAGGTGGGAACTCTTTGGATGGCTTATCCTTCTCTCCCCAACTTTTAGTAGGTATACACTTTTTATCCTTTGGCTTGGACGAGTTGTTCACCTTCTTGAACTCGATCAGCGGCTCAACTACTTGCATTGCTTGGGCAAGAGTCTGGACGTCACGCCTTTGTAACTCCATCTTGGCCCATCCCACGAGACCATCCATGAATGAGAATAGAGAGTCCTTGTCGCCCATGTCTGGGATCTCCAGCAACAACTCTAAAAATTCTTTCACGTAATCATGAATTGAACCTTTTTAAGTAAGGCGACGGAGTTTACCTCAAGCCTCATCCTCAGCATTCTCCGGGTAGAATTGCCGCTTCCGATCTGCCTTAAATTCTTCCCAAGTAGTAATAGAGCACGTACCCTTTTTCATATCCTCACATCGTCTATGCTACCATAATGTAGCGATGTCTTTGAGATAGAGAGGTATGGCTTGGAGCTTGGCTGCATCATCCCTATATCCGGCAGCATTGAAGTATACTTTCATGTTCTATAGGAAGTTATCAATCTCCTGGGCACCCCTAGCTCCTTTATATGGCTTTGGTTAAGGAGTATATTTAGCCATGAAAGGTTGTGAAATCATACCTCGAGTTGACAAGATAGCGTCATATTGGCTGAACTTTTCTCTAAATTCAGCCATCTCTTTCAGGAACATTTCTCCTTGGCTCCGTAAGAATACACACTCCTCACGTACGGATGTGATCCCTTGTTGGAGTGTGTTGACGGCAAAATTCAAGGCCGGCTGCATTTCCTCCTGAAGTTTGTCTTCTGCAGACTCTAACTTCTCGATGCGCTCATCGAAAACCTCCATCTTATCCATCACTATAAGCTCTACCTTAGCCAATCGTGTCTCTAATGTCGTTATGATATCACGATATTTCTTCCTACATTGCCTTGGAGCATCCTTCGGATCCACCGCACCAAGTACTTCGGAACGAAGGTCGGAGCTCGACATTATCACTTCCGAACCTTGGCTCTGATACCAAATGTCACAAGCTGATTCTTTCACCACAAACCTCACTCGAACCCGTGCGGCACTTAGTCACTCTTTCTCTCACTAGAATGGCTAAGTCAGCCTAATCCCTCAAACACTCACTCAAGAGAAGGGAAGAGAGCACTCAGGAGTTGAAGTGGAAGCTCTTATTGCTTTATTACGTAGCAACTCTTGCTTGATCCAAATGGAATGTCTTAGCCCCCTATTTATAGGCAATGCTAGCTTACAATGGAGGGGTATGATTAGCCTTCTAGATTGTTCTTACAGCTAATGGTTAGGATTGAGTCTCTAAACACTTCTCCTTAAATATCTCCCTAGATATTTACATGAGACTTTCCTAGAAGCTTCTAGATACAAGATATTTATCATATCTTTACTATGCAAGAAAAGTCTAAAAAACCCTAAGATCTTCATGGACCCAACCATTAATAAGTGAGTCCAAATGCACCCAATTAAGCCAAAATGGGGTGGTTCGTGACACTAGCACCTTGGCTGCGCCTAGGTATTTGATTATTTTTTAAATTATTTAATTATAATAATTGATAAAAATATATATTAAATTTATATAAATTTGTCAAAAATAGCAATCTTAGATCCACAATAAACCATGCATACTTAATATTAAATAGCCAAAATAATAACCAAAAAGGTTATAGAAAGCGCTAGGAGGCTTAGGCGTTGCACCTAACGCCTAGAACTATGAGTTTTATTTTTATTTTTATTTTTTAATTACAATAATTGAATTAAATGTCAATGTCATAGAAAGTTAAAGTTTCGGACTGGTGTTTAGGTGAACTTTTTTCTTCATTTAAGTGGTGGTCAAGGAGGTTTAGCTGAAGGTCAAAGGAGTTAATAAATTAAAGGTGTTCATATTTGGATGTTAAAGGGGTTTAAAGGAGGTTAAAAGACATAGAGGCTGCAGCATAAAAATCACGATCCATACCTAAAGGGTGCAGTCCACATAAGCAGACAATGCTCCCTTAACGCTCCTAAAACCTAGGTGAGTAGCCTCGATACCACCTAGACGCTAGGCACTAGATAGGTGACCTAGGTAACGCCTAGCTTTAGGCAGACTAGGCGGATTCTTTTTAAAACAATGGTAGCTTGTGGTTCTCTTAAGTTCATTATTTTATGCGAATTTTCTTCTTTTTTGGTAGAGATGGATGAATGGATGTAGAGATTTGTACTGAGATACAATGATTATCAAGGTTGTGTGTGCATTGAAATGTGAAAGAGCAGGGTTAGGGGCAAAGAAAGACCATTGAAGAATAAGGATTTTAATAGGTTTGGATTTTGTTTTCTTATAAATAGGTCTAAGTGGGTCTAAACAGGTTGGGTTCCAAACAGTTGTTCACATGATTAAATGTCAAGGGTACATGTAGACTAAAAGTTAGATTTAAAGAAATATTCCTTTATAAACATTGTGATGCTGCATAAACATGTACCAAAATTGCAAGTACACAATTTATCAAGTTATAGTATAAAAAGATATCGATCCCACGAGGAAGGTGATTTTAAGAGATTATTAGAAATGGTTCTTATGTTTTGTGCATGACAATTAGGAATAAAGAATAAATGCGATTGTGATGAGTGGTTGTTTTGATTTATGTGCAAGAGATAATAAATTGAATTTTAGAGAAGAAAGAATCAAAGAATAAATGAAATCACAAGGCAAGAAAGAAGAATGAATAAAATCAAGAAATAAAACCAAGAATGAAAAGAAAATTAAAGAAAGTTAAGATGGAGGATTCAAAAGAGGTAAGAAATCTAGAATATAATCCACTAACCAATTTCAATTACAAAATACAAGCTATTCTCTTTTTATCATATTTCAACTTAGATTTATTAAGCATAGATTATCAAACCATTCAAGGAAAGTGTAACCTATCAAATTATCATCTAAGTCAAAATTATTATTCATGAAAAGAACAACAATAAGATAATAATCCTAGAATTCATAAGCATAACCTATCAAACCATTTAAGATAAGCATAGATTATCAAATTCTTCTTCTACCGATTAGTTCTCTAGTTGATTATCCTAAACATGAATATTTTAAGTACAAGAGAATAATTCATACAATATAAAGGAAATTAGACTAGTTTCATATAATTCTAAACTTCCTACAAGAATTAAATTCACATCTTTAAGAAATAAAAACAAGAAAAAGAACTAATTACAAAAATAAAAAGAAAAGAAAAATCTAAACTATGAACAAGAAATAAATCTAACTACAAAGAAAATAAAAATCTAAACTATAAAATAAATTGCAGAAATTAAATGCAAGAAAAATAAATCTACTCTACAAATTAAAGTGCAAAAAGAAATAAAAAAGACAAGAAAATAAATCTACACTACAAGCATGAATTTAAATCTAACTAATAAGCAATAATAAAGAAATTACTAAAAAGAAATAAAAGAGAAAAGAAATACAAACCTTCAAATTGCTCTTCATCTCCATCCCATCATTCAACAAAGAGGAGAAAGAACAAATTTAAAGAGGAAAAATTATTATTATTAATTGCAACTAAAATTATAATTTTTGGGAGGCCTTCTCAATTAAGAGTAGCCCTCCTTCTCCAAAAGAAGTTTACAAAATTTTCACACCTCTAACCCCTCACTCTCTACCCCTATTTATAGTAAACATCAGTGAATGAGAGCCATTGGATTGAAATCTTATCCAAAAACAACAAATTTCAGCCTTAGATTCGTAACAAACTGCCCAGCGTATCGATGCAGGCATCGATACAGGCATCGATGCAGGCATCGATGCCGGTATCGATGCAGGCATCGATGCATGCCCTTCTCCTTTCCGCCATCGATGCAGGCATCGATGCCTGCCCTTCTCCTTTTGTTGTCCGCAGCTTCTTCTTGTTGTTTGATTTTGAGCTTTGGACATTGGACTTTTATTGGACTCTTGGGCTTGGGCTTTGATTTATCTCTTCATTAAATACTTGAAAGAATTCATTGGGCTTCATGGCTTTATTTCTTCATTAAATTATGGGCTTTTTGTTGAGATATGAGGGTTTTGAGATTTATTCTTCATTAACCTGCAATTAAAGATAAAAACAATTATTAGTAGTATATTTATTCATATAAAATAGATAATGAGGGTATAAAATTATAATAAAATATGATTATCAGATACCTCCCCTAAAGGAGTAGAAATAGATATTGGTACATCTAAGGGATGTATTTAGCGCATACAACAAGCCTTTAAACTCCTAGGTTACCCTAGTGGACGAGTTATAGTCTCGTGAGGGTTTGCAGTGAATATACCCATAAAATTCGGTCAACTTGCCAAATTAAAGAAGTCAGTAAATAACTAAATTCACTTGATAACTTTTAGATAATCTAATTGGAGCCAGTTATCACTCAAGAAAACATTTTTATATATAACTCTAAGGTATATTTTTAAGAAAATCTTCTCATTGTAGCAATACAAAACCAAGCCAAACTTAGAAATTTAATTTAAAAGTTTTGAAAAGAACAAAAACCAAGTCAAATCTTAGAAATTTAATTAAAAAGTTTTGAAAAGAACATGCCAACTCTTTGTTTTAAATAACTTTCAAGTCTCTTGATCAAAAATTGTTTTTCAAGACCATATATACAAAACAACAATATATATAAAAACAATGGTTAGTGTTATATATATTTTTATAT
>NC_033801.1:59976201-59979420 GCF_001876935.1 Asparagus officinalis
TTTTTTTTACTAACAAAAGATAAATGGAGAGAGAGAAAAAAAAATACTAAAACAAAATACTAACTAGCAAAACAAAAGCTTAACTAGCTTACACCCCCATACCCAGACTTTGCAATGTCCTCAATGCACATAATATCCAAAATATCACAGTTTAATAAGTACATGTCGAAAAAATCAAAGACTGGGTAAGGTAGAAAGAACATCCCTCACTGCTCATCTCCTGATATATCGTCATCCACATCATCAGCGGCAGCTGCTGAACTTGGTCCCGCCTCATCCTCTCCTGGGAAATCATTTGGCTGAAATGGTGTGATATAACTATGAAGCTCAGGTGGAGGTCCATCTGTATCTCCATGTTCTCTCTGCCATCCTCTCGCCAAATATGCCAGGGTATCGGTAGAGTAGCTGATCTGACCATGCATCTCGTGTATATGCCGCTGCATCCTGTGTATCTGTATCTGCATTCTGTCCATGCGACTCCGCATCGTATCCATCTCCTCTCGAGTGGGGTCATGTGTAGCTGGCTAGTGCTGAGGAGGCTCTCTACCTGAAGGACCGGACTGATCTCGCCCTGAAATGCTCCTCCTCACAGTCTGATCATTTAGTAACCCCTTCCCTGCTTCTAACCTATCCTCTGCGAATACTGGAACATGAAATCTATGACAGAGTCTAGTGATGAAATAGGGGTAAATGAGCTGAGTACGTGATGCAGACTGTGTCCTGACCCAATCTAACACATTCTCCACTGATGAGCGCATCCATATAAATATAATCCTCGCTATATCAAATCGCTGACCAGTGGCTATCCAAAAGAGAAGGAGAATATCGTGTGGGGTAATGACGGAGTATGCAGTGGTGGGTTTCAAATCAAAGTTCAGGAAAAGATTAAGTAATCTATATTCTGGTTTGAGATTTCCTGAACCGAAACTAGATGTAAAAACCCTCCCACACAAGGTTACAGACATGTTGTTGTATTCTGGTGTACCAGGCTGTAAAGTGGAGGCTAAATGGAAGTAATCTGGGACATCAGTGGGTGGCTCTGCAAGGTCAAGGGTAGCACGGATAGTGGAAAGATCGAAAATAACCCTAACACCCCTCACGATAGAAAAAACTGAATATTCTCTATCTGGATCAATCTCCCATCCAGAATAGAACTCATGCACTAATGAAATGTTGGCTTTTTCTAAGGGTTTAGTCATCATGCTCCTAAGACCTACTGCAGATAACATGGTGACTGTGGAATGATATGTATGCAGTGTACTTATCTGAAATCCCCTCTCAAAATGAATGTTAAGACCCACAATTCTAGCTAAAATACTGGGTCTATCTATGTCGATATCAGATGGATCAGAGGATGATGAACTTGCTCGAGATTTCTTTCTGGGAGGCATCTACAGAAAAAGAAAAGAGAAAAAAAAAGAAAAAAAAATTAATAAATTTTTATTTATTTATTTAGCTACAAATTGTTCAACATGAGTTAATTTCAAGTTATCAGAATTTCTTTTGAAAATAAATTCCCTCAAAATTATTATTTGAGAAATAAAAAATATTAAAATTTTGATAACTTGATCGATGAAACATACATGTTGATATAACAATTATAAGCTAAACCTTACGATTGTTGAATAAAATATCCAGTACAAATTTCCGAACGTGAGAAGTATCCAATTAGACTTTTATTTGACAAATTACTCATATTTGCACAAAACACCCTAAATTCAAATTTATTTTTGCAAAAACCCCCTAAATTTTTTTTGGATTTGCATAAAACACCCAATTTCTTTTTTTTTGTCCTTTTTTTCAATTTGAAATCACGTACCCAATTATTTGTTTTTACACAAAAACCCTAAGAATTTTCGGATTTTGCATAAAACACTCCTTTTTTTTTTGAAATTTTCGATTTTTGCACAAAACACCCCTAAAAAAATTTCTTTCTTTTTTTTTCAGTTTTTTTGAACAAGATATCCTAAGTTCAAACCCCCAAGAAATTTTCGGATTTGCAAACACCCCCCTAACTTTTCGGATTTTATTTAACCCCTCCAATTTTCGGATTTTGAACAAAAATCCCCAATGTAGATCCTAAATTTGTTAAATTGATCATAAAACTCACAAAATATGATAATCATTCATAACTACCCAAGATTCAATGACCAATTTATTCATGTATTCATAAAAAATACAAGATCAAGTTAGAAAAACAATACCTTGGTAGATGAGTGGAGGTGGAAGAAGAAAAGATATGAGAACTTGAAGAAGAAGCCCTCCAATTCCAAAATACCCTTGGGAATTTTTTTTTTCGGGTTTGGTTTTGGGGAAATTTTCGGATTTGGTTTTTGGGGAGAGATGGAAAGAGAAAACAATGGGGAAGAAGAAGGGGAGTGCGATTTTTGAGGCAGCAGGTTGACGGTATCGATGCCAGCATCGATGCGGGCATCGATGCGGGCATCGATGCCGAAAACAATAACTTTTGGGCCAGCCGGCCCAACACGGCTTTTTTTTCTCTCTTTTTTTTTCGTTTCTGGGCCTCAGAACTTTGGGCCAACACTTATGTCTTTTATTTTATTTATTTTTTTCTTCTTGGGCATATGTTAAAATTTTGTTGTTGTTTTTGTTTTTTTTTCTTTTTTTATTTTTTTTTCTTTTTTAAGAAACAAAAGAAAAATTAGTTTTTTTTACAGATAATGAGGTTCATGAAGAACCAACACCTCTTCCTCTCCGAGTGTAGAAAATTCTAAAAATGGTTTCAGACGTTGACCATTTATTTTAAAAATATTACCATTTTTAGGATTTTCTATCTCGACAGCTCCATGTGGAAAAACTTGTTTAACAAAAAATGGACCTGTCAATCTTGATCTTAATTTTCCAGGAAAAAGATGCAATTTTGAATTGTACAATAAAACTTTCTGTCCTGGAGAGAAATTTTTTCGCAAAATTGATTTGTCATGAAAATTTTTTGTTTTCTCTTTGTAAATTTTTGAGTTTATGTATGCATCATTCCGAATTTCTTCCAACTCATTTATTTGGAGCAATCTGTTTTTACCTGCTGAGTTTGAGTCAAAATTTAACTGTTTTATTGCCCACATTGCTCGATGTTCCAACTCTACTGGTAGGTGACAAGCTTTCCCGAAAATTAATCTGTATGGTGACATTCCCAAATTGGCCTTGAAAGCTGTTCTATACGCCCACAGAGCATCACACAATTTTACAGACCAATCTTTT
>NC_033801.1:59980420-59992044 GCF_001876935.1 Asparagus officinalis
TAGCATGATCTCGTAGGGTGGTGGACTGCTCTGTGGTACGCGCAGTATTTTGGATCCGTCACCTTGCTGTCCCCCTCTTGATCTACGATCGCCGGCAGCTGGATTTTGTTGTTCTCCAGCAAGTATTTGAAGATGCCGGGAACTTCATCATCCTTGAAGGAGTAGACTTTGGGAAACCTCGGCTCCGAAGACTTTTGTTTCTGAGGCCGTTGCTGCCAATGCGGCTGGGATTGTTGTGGCGCTCGTTGCTGCTGTTGTTGCTGAGGTTGCAATTGAAAAGTTTGGTTAGCATCAACGGCATTAGCATGAGCTTTACCTTTTCCTTTTTAGTTGAAGTTCTGTTTCGGAGGATTTGTTGCCGGTTGGCTTCTCTCCGCCTTCTTTCTCCTGAGGAATCGCTCAGCTTGCTCTCCTCGGACTTTCAGATCCTTCCATGTCTTGGATGGTGCTGTGCCCATTGCTTCCAACACGTCCAGCGAAAGGTTGTTGTGGCAGGTCTGGAGGATGAATTCCTCGGTGATCGGGTCCCGACAATTCATCGCCTTGTTCCGGAACCTTTTGACGAAGGTGTCGACTAACTCCCCGTCTTTCTGCTTCTCGTCGAGCAACGATCCGATAGAGATCTCGGTGTCGTCGTCGAAGAAATTTGTAAGGAACTTAGTCTCCATGTCGTCCCAGCTGTTTATGCTTCCTGGCTTGAGGCGGCGATACCAATCGAAAGCAGCTCCGCGAAGAGTGCCGACGAATGACCGCACCATCAGAGGCTCATTACCAGAGATGACTCCCAAGTGCGATTTGAAGTAAATCAAATGCTGAGTGGGTGAACCCATCCCATTAAACGGCGTGAAGTTAATTAGACTGAACTTCGCCGGATATGGGATTGATTCCCACTCTCTTGGGTATGGACAAGGAATGCCCGTCTTTTTCGTCTCTTGAGCGGAAATCAATGTATTGATTTTGCTCTCGAGGTTTTTAATTTTTAGGCTTTCACCTGTATCTTCACTAGCATTCCCGTTACCACCCCCTGCATTGACGGGAGGATCATTGATATTATGAGCATTCGTATCCTCGTCCTCCTGATGGACTTGGTTGCGACGACTCGGCTCGCCTTGCTGGTTCGTCAATGCTTGGATTTGTTGGTCATGCAGTTCTCTCATGTTCTGCATGGTCATTTGCATCTCGAACCTGAAAGTTTCCTGCTGCTTAGCCAAAGCGTCTTCAATCATCTTGGCAATTTGCTCCGCACTTATCATAAGCGCCTCGCGGGGTTGTCCCTCGCTGGATACCGTATTATCTGATGCAACCGCGGAGCCGGCATCAGATTCTTCGTCTTCTGAAGGAAGTCTTGTCCGAACCCTACCATAGGTTGCTCGCTCGATGGTTCCGGACTGCAGACGGGTTCTAGGCCGGGAGGCTCTCAGAATCGACTCAAAATCGTCCTGTGCCGATGTCCCCTTGCCGGTCATGTTGGTGGTGACCCTCGGAAATTCTCCGTCTTCAATCACCCTTCTTCTTCGTTGGAAGCGCCTAGGCCTTGGTTTTGGCGCCTCCGCACTGAGTCTTTCAAAAACTGAAACTCTTTCGGGGACCGCCTTAATGCAATTGCATTCCGACAATACCGCCCGAATGAGTTTGGAACAGGGACATTGAATTTCCCGTTCTCGGGGACTCCTCTTCCTGGTTCTATTCGTACCCCCAGCACGATAGTACAACTCGTCATTTTGACAGTCAGAGTAACCTATCGTGTGCGGGCACGCCTTCTCAGGTACAACACAATCATTATCAGATGATAATGTTTCCATCTGAGGTTGGATCGCCTTCTTTGGGCTCTCAAAAGTTACCCGCCTCGAAACCTGCCTTTGTGGGCGTGAATTCTCAGCGTGCTCTTGGACTTCGATGCGCAAATTGGTGCGCGCAGCTGCCTTGAGGTCTTTGTCATGCTGGAGGTGATGGCGACCCCCAGTATGTTGAGTCGTTCTGGGCTTCTTCATCGGGCCCAAACGCTCGTGAATTGGAGCTTTGCCTCTCACGTCAGGAATTGGACCGAGGCGCTCCAAAATTGGTTTCTTCTTGCGGGATGACTCTGCATGATCTCCCGGAGAAGTTATTGGGATTGACGGCGACTTTGGTTGACTCGCCGGAGTTTGACCTTCCTTAGAAGGCTGCACTGGTTGCTTTTTGGCCTGAGTCGCCACTTCAGACTTAGGCTTCCAGACTTGTCGTGTTGGTGGTGGCTTCTTCTCCACCTCCTTTTGCAGCTTTCTACGGGCTTCCTGAGCTTGAGCCCGTGCCTGCGCTGACATCGCGCGGCGCTTGCGAATGCGCTCCTCGAGTGTCGAACGGTTCCGTTTGACGCGGACCCATTCTTTCTTTGGCGGCTTGGAAGAGTCGCCATTCATTGGTGGTTGAGGCTGTTTGCCTCTTCTGTTCTTCAACTCCGCGTGGTAGCGGAATCCGTCCGTAGACTCCATCGCCTTAGCGAATTGCCGCGCGAGGCGTTGACGACGCCTCTGGCGGGCTCTCTTTGAGAGAGTCACAACGCCCTGAACAGTAGAGGCGTTGGCGGGAGTTGGGTTGACCTGATTGGAGGTCGGTGGAACTTCATTTGACGCAACTTCGGCGTCAGTTGGGTTGAGAGCTTCGTGGGCTTCCCGAGCAGCTTCAAACCAACGAGCTTTTCTCCCGGAGGAGAACTTCTTGGACTTGCGGGGGGAGATAGAGCCGGACGAGGACACGTACTCCTCGAACTTGGCTTGGTCGAACTCGTACTCGACCTCCTCCACGACCGGGATTGCAATCCGCGGCTGCGACGCATCGATCTCGTTGGCGAGATCGTCGGCTCCCACTGTGGTCGCCAGATTGTTCGCGTGGAAAACTGTTTTCTTTTTCATTGATATGATTGTCATCTTGGGTTACAAAGATCCGGTCTTTTATAGATCCGGTTACAACTAAATCAAAGAAAATAAAGAAAAATTACAACTCTCCTCTGTGAACAAATCACGAGCTCCTGTTTTGCGGTCGCTCGCTTTGGTGGGTTCTTTGCCTGCGCCGGGGTTAATCCGTGGACCACCGCGCGATCTAGATCCGGTCGGATCTACACGAGTATGCGGGTATTATTCCACGAAGGGAATAATAGCCGGGAGGGATTAATCCACCAAGGGAATAATCGCTCAGATCTCGAGATCTAAGACCAAGCTTAGATCTGGAGTGTAGTCTCGTGTAGATCTCAGATCTGTTCTTTCTTCCTCTCGAGATCCTGCCTTTTCTGACGTGGATGGTCGCCGAGGATCAGATCTGAATGGTGCAAGTCTTCTGGTCTTCAAGCTCCGAGTTCACTCTTCAATCCGGCAGAGTTTCGGCTCTTGAAAGTTCGACCCCTGAAAATCTCCAAAAGTTCTTCCAAAAGTCCTCCAAAATGATGAATGACCTCGCCTATTTATAGGCAACCAGATCTGTGCATTTGGCACAGATCTGGGCGGCCACCTCAGGGTGGCTCGGCTTGGGCCGAGCCACCTTGAGGTGGCTCGGTTTCGGCTCTAAAATGATGAATGACCCCGCCTATTTATAGGCAACCAGATCTGTGCATTTGGCACAGATCTGGGCGGCCACCTCAGGGTGGCTCGGCCTTGGCCGAGCCACTCCGGGCTTTGCGTCCGTCTTTCGGTTGTTTCGGTCCTTGTATCCGCTTCGTCCGTGATTCTGTTATGCGGTTGATTGGTCTGAAATCGGTTCGTTGACTTGATTCCTGATTTGGCAGTCTGGATCCCGATTAGGCAGTAAATCGGCTTTGGTGTCTGAGTTCGAATCCGTTATATGGTTGGATGACTCGTTGACTCCCTGGACCGTTGGTTTGATTCCGCACGCGAGTGGATTCATTCCGTCGTTCACGTGCGGTTCGTCAGCTTCGTAGCCTTGTTAATCCGCTTCGTTGCGTGTCACTTGGCTTCGGTGTTGTGGACTGACGTTCGTGCTTAGATACGTCGCCTGATGGTTCATTAGTTCGTGTTGAACTGTGTCAAGGGACCTATAAGCAATTTTATATGCCTACACACACTTGAGAATCCTAAGGGGATTATGATGAGTTTTGATTTGATCATATCTAAATTAGATATCGTTCATACACATGTTGGATGTTGTTGATGAGCACAACTCAGTACTATATGAGATAGTGCATCAACATACCAGATATACACAGTTTATGCATGAGGTGGATATCGTTGATGAGCTCAGTTCAGTACTATATGAGGTAGTGCGTCAATATTCCACATGTACAGGTCATTGAGTCGGATTTTAGGAGGCTTGATCTAGCCGTCCGTCCCATACTAGGGTGCGATGAGGCTCCTGAGCTATATTTCTAGGATACCTATTTGGTAATCCGTCCTGCACTCATTTTACGTAATGAGATCACGATGAGACTAATGAGCCGTGTACACAGTTCAGGATACCTACAGGGTAGTACGTTGCACTAAGACAATTACTTGATAGCCTAAGTGTGGCAGATGTAGATTATGGATACGACCTATCACTGAACTATATGACTGAGATACATTACTTTTGACAATATACAAAATTATGTGTTGGTATTTTATTCTATCTCCCTAGTGATAGTGGAAGATATTAATACGATGTGTTGATGTCTTATTTCTTTTACTGCCTTCTTTACTTCTTAGTTAGGATCAATGATTAGAGATTCACAACTTAAGATATATGGTATATATATGAGGGTTTCCTTGTTTGGATTATTTTGCTCAACGTACCAGTCTCGTGTTGTGGGTTTTCCAATTGTTGGTTTCATTAGAGTATCTTTTCTTAGTTCAGTATTAATGTTTAGATATCTATAATTTGAGGCTTATGGTATATACATGAGGGTTTCCTTGTTTGGATTGTTTTGCTCGACGTACTACGTCTCGTGTTGTAGGTTTCTAAATGTTAATCCCACTTAGATACGGGAAAAATAAATCTAGGTAGACTATGCTTAATAGATAGAGCCTTCACTCTATCTAGCAGCCCTTCCCCTGGGGACGGATAGAGGTAATCTTTCTGTAGCGCTCTGACGTTCTTGTTGTTGTTCTTTTTCTTTTAAATTATTTTTCAGGTAGTTTAGAGTTTCGGAGAGCCGCAGGGTGACGGAGTTCTAGCATAGTTACCGTCGTGTATTTTTACTTGTAGAGACTCTAATATAGTTTTGAGTTTCATTCAGACATTAGAGTTTTATATTCATATTGTAAAGGCAGTTTGCCTTAGTACGATTTTTTTTAGTTGATTCATGTTGAGATATTTTCACTCAGATATATTATAGTTGAGACATGATTCTTTTTATTTATAAGATATCTCTTCTATATCATGTCTTTTACATTTATTCCCTTTATTTTGTCTGTTTTGTACCTGCACTTCTATTTGGTTCCACTAGATGAGGTGAAACGTGATTATGCACAGTGTGGGTGCATGGCATGTTTGATATCTCTGATTTCACCTTGGACTGTAACCTTGGGTGAACCCAGGCGCGTCACACAATGCTAGTCAACGCGTACTCAACGCATCATCAATTCTCACCAAAACAAGGCTCAAATCAACTCCGATACCAAGGATAATCCCGGGCAGTTCAATCGTAATTCAGATACGAATCCCCAATGAAGATAGTCAGTTCAACGTCGACTCAACGACATGAGCTAAAATCAGAAATCAACATACCAATTTCAGCTCGAGACTTTGACAACGATCAAACGATACATGCAGTGCCAGAAGAATTTTAGCTATTCGACAAAATACTAAATAGCCTAAAAATCAAAGAAGTCAAAAACTGAAGCTAATTTTAGGTCCTTTTACACCAAGTGAAGGTTGTTCCTATCATATCCAAAGTATTCTAGGCTCTTCTATAAAAGAAACGAGACTGAAATACTTTGGAGGAGGTATCTGTAGGCGTCAAAAAATATTTATAGGTTTCCGCACGTAGTTCGAGATAGAGAGAAGATGATGAACGTTATTATTTGAGTCAAGGAGGATTATTTGACATTGACAAGTGCATAAAGTGAGTCAATGAAGCGTATGAATCAACATGACGGGAGAATGACGAAAAGACGATTCGATTGGGAGTTATGTTTCACCCACGAAACACGAAGCCTCGCTCATGTCTCATACACTCCACATATAATTCACCCATGGGAGATTGTAGATCACTTCTCTGGCTTTTCAACACACTTTGAGTCGTATCATTCTGAGATCGGACATGAAAGTTAGAGCCAAAACAAAGCCAAGACACAATGTGTGTCTCGGGCCTGATAGAGATATTTTGGCCATGATGAAATTCGAATATTAAGAAGCTTAAAAGATAAATGTTGTAAATCTCTTCATTATATTTCCAACACATCTTTAATCGCGTCATTCCCAGATCGAACGAGAAAGTTACAGCGAAAATAGTCAATGCGCGCAAAACGACGCCTCGCTCGAAAACCGAGACGCAATAAGTGTCTTGGCCAGCCGAGACACAAAGTGTGTCTCGGCCAACCGAGACACAAATTGTGTCTCAGCCAGGGCCGAGACACAGAGAGTGTCTCAGACCCGAAAATAATGTTTTTCGCCGTTTCTTCACCGTTAACCGTCGGGATTTTGGTAGATTATGATCCAACTAATCTGAGGCTATCTTGGAACGTGGTTAAGTGGTTACAACTAAGGATAAGATCAAATCAGTGGTTCTTATCCGAAAACCGAGCTTCTGAAGCCTATAAATACTGTCCTAAGGCCTTCATTCACACAGATCCAGAATTTTCGAGCATCGGCAAAGCCCTGTCAAACTGAAGAGTGAGGAGAATAAATTTTAGAGAGGAGAAAGAGATCTTGGTGAGCTATTCAGTATAAAGAGGAAGAGTTCGAGAGATCTGCATACGTTCATCCATTTTCCTTGAGACCGCACCTAGCTGTGATTCTCGAGAAGAGTGATTATCTTGTTTTGTTGAGATAGTTACTTTAATTTCTTGACTCCTTTGTGAGTCAACGAAATCGATATCTTGATATGATCACTCGGTGGTCCACGGATAAACCCCGGCATAGGTTAATATCTCACGCAAACAGCGGGTAATAAACATTCGTTGTGTGTGTTTTAAGAGAGTTGTAATCTTTTGTTTTTATTTTTATTGAGTTCATTATAACAACTGAAGATGTAATGAGTCCACTAATGAAAGAACCAACTTTCCACCAAAATAACTATAATACATGAAGTATTGCAAAAAAAAATTCTAAAAAATTTTAAAATTACACAAAATATCCTAAAAAGTTTAAAATTATAAAAACCATCGTGATGTCTCAAAACTTAAAATAACAAACATGAAATCAAGAAATTAACAGTAGTCTGTGAAGAATTTAAAATTTGCAGTTAACACCTCAATGTCTCAAAAATTATAGAAACACCCTCAAAAGTTCACAAACAAGCACCCTGAAATTCTAAAATTTCAAAACTTATAAACAACATAGATGAATTTAAGGGATTATCATGATGCACCCAAAAAATTCTGACATTTCAAAACTTAAAAAAAACATGAAATTAAGAAATTAACAGTAGCCTCTGAAGAATTTTAAAATTTTAAATAGCACATCAATATCTCAAAAATTATAGAAACACCCTCAAAAGTTTAAATTATAAAAAATCACCCTAAAATTCTAAAAGTTTAAAATTTACAGACAACAAAAGATGAATTCAAGATATTACCCTTAGGCACCTAAAAATTTAAAATTTACCGAAATTAACCTCAAAGTTATAAAAATTATAAAAAACTCCTTCAAATTTTAAAAATTATAAAAAATCTAAATTTTTAAAATTTAAAACAAGTACACATCAAATCTAAAAACTATTGGTAGACCACTAAAATTTAAATTTTTCCAAAATTAATCTATAGTTTTAATAATTGCAAAAAGCACCCTCAAAATTTCAAAGTTGTATGAAATAGCCTGACATTTAAAAAAATTACCATCAACATATAAAACATAGACGTTACAACTACCAAACTTAAAATATTTTTTTTTGAAAAAACTCTCCCAAAGTTTTAAAAACTACAAATCACACCCTCAAAATTCAAAACTATAAAAAAGGGATGAAATTTTAAAACTTGGAAAAGAAAAATGTAACTGTTTGGTATTTTTTATTAAGATGTGTGCATGTGTGTGTGCGTAATTTCTAATTTAGGGTTTACTATTCCTTTTCAGCATCTAAAAATAGTATAAGTTAATATTAGTAAACAAAAGCAATAAAAATTAATTAAAAACATCCGGCTAAGGAATAAAAATTAAAAAAATATTATAGCTTAAAATTATCACTACTATATAAATTAAAGTAACTGCATATAATTTTACTAATAGGTTGGAGCAGCAAAAATACATTAGTAACATTAATTCATAAATTTTTAAATCCATAAAAATGATAAAATATTATAATATAATAGCTTAGCATTAATTAATTATAATTTAGAAAACATTAATTTTTTATTTTAATAATATTTATAGGGTCAAAGTATATAAGGAATTACATATAGAGAAACTTTCAGAATGTTCAGAGATACCCTTTGTAGGCGTATAAAACTGCTTATAGGTCCCTTAACACAGCTCGGCACGGTGATTCGACGAACCAACAAACTATCGGGCGACGTATCCAAACACGATCGCTAGACCACAACATCGAAGCCAAGTGACACGCAACGAAGCGGATTAACGAGGCGACGATGTTAACGAATCACACGCAAGCAACGGAATGCATCCATTCGCGTGCGGAATCAAACCAACGGTTCGGGGAATGTCAACGAGTCATCAACCATTAGAACGCGATTCGAACTCAAGACGAATCGAGATCGCAAATCGAGATCAGGTTTCGCGACTCGAACCCAAAAGTGGATGTTACTGCCAAATTAGGATCCGATTACTCCAAATCAGGTCAATGAATCAAGTCGGATAAATTCACCACAGAACCGGAAACGGACACAAAATGCCAACAACAAGCACCTGGAGGGGCGCTCACGCAGCCACCAAGGTTGCTCCGGTGGCCGAGCCACCAAGTGGTGGCTCGGCCGAGCACCAAGGTGGCCGCGAGCCACCATAGGTGGCTCGGCTAGCCGAGGCCACCTTGGATGCGGCCTCGCGACGCCACCTGTGTGCTCGGCCGAGCCACCTTGTGGCTGGCTCGCGGCCACCAAGTGGCTCGGCCACCACCTACCACCTATAGGTGCTCGGCCGACCACCAAGGTGGCTCGGCCACCACCGAGCGCAAAAGGTGGCTCGGTGGCCGAGCTACCAAGTGCCGAGCCACCAGGTGGCGCGCCGAGCACCAAGGTGGCGCGAAGGCCACCTGTTGGTTGGCTCGGCTGGCCGAGCACCAAACAGTGCTCGGCTGTGCGCACCTGTGGCGGGCATAGTTAGATGGCCTATAACATAGGAGAGGTTGGCTCATGTGTCAAAGGTTAGAATTTTTGGAGGGTGAATCTCTGCTGATTCCAAGGCTCAGATCTAAAAAAGATGAAGCTTTGGGACTTTAAGACTTGCTCTTCCAGATCCGGTGCTCGCGATCGTCAACGCCAAATAAAGGCAAAGAGTTCGAGTAGGAACGGCATCTCAGATCTACGTAGCATTCCTCCGATCAAAGCCTTGGCCTTTGCACCCGAGAAACTAAAAGGCTACTATTTCCTTGGCGAAAGTATACCCTCGGCTTTATTCCTTGGCGAAATAATACCCGTCATTACTGCCGTAATGCCGACCAGATCTAGATCACGCCGTGCGTCCACGGATAAACCCACGGCGCAGCGAGAACCCCACAAAAGGCGAGGTACCGCAAAACAGCGAGCTCGTGATTCGTTCGACAAACAAGGAGAAAAAAGTTGTAATCTTTTTATTTCTCTTTTTGTGATCTCGTTGTAATCGATCTTATAAAAGACCGGATCTTTGTAAGGCGACAAACTATTACCAAGAGTGTGCATGATCCAATGAAGAAAGCTACGATTTCTCTGCCGAACATTCTGAGCGACCACAGTGGGAGCCGACGATCTCACTGCCGAGACGGAGCTCACAGCCCGCGTATCTCAATCCGTCGCGGAGAGGTCGAATATGATTTCGACCAGCAGAGTTCGAGGAGTAACTGGTCGTCCCGTCCCCGATCAACCTCCCCCCGCAAGGCCAAAAAATTCTCCTCCAGAGAAAACTCGTTGGTATGAAGACATTGAAAACACCAACGAAGATCTCGCCCCCGTTTGATGCAAAGTCGCAATCGGGTGAGATTCCTCCAATTCCAACCAGGGTGGATCTGCTCTCGCGCTCACCCTTCTGCCCGCAGAGGCGTGTGACTCTGCTCGAAGAAGAAGCCCGCCCAAAGCAACAGGCCAACGCCTTGCAAACAATTCACAAAGGCCATGAGTCAGTGGACGGGGAATCCGCTACAAAAATGCGATCTGAGAAGAACAGAAGAGGGAAACAGCCACACAAACAGCATGAACGCCGCCTCTTCCAAGCCGCCAACAAATGGAAATGGGTCCGTGTCAAACGGAATCGTTCGACGCTAGAAGAACGCATCCGCAAACGCCCACCGCCACTATCAGCCGCAGGCGCATGCTCAAGCCGAAGAAGCCCGTAGAAAGCTGCAGAAAGAGGTGGCCAAAGAAGCCGCCATCAACCCGCTAAAGCTTGGAGACCGAAGTCTGAAGCGGCCGCATCAGACTAAGGAGCCCAACAACTGCAGCCTCCGAAAGTTCAACCTCGGCGAATCACTCCAGACCGCGATCATTTCCACAACTGCTCGAGACTCCCACAGGACCATCCCAGAAAGAGTCAGCTTGCGAGCGCCCTCGGCCAACTTCCGAGCCGAGCATAAGCAAAGCTCCAATCAAGACGTTTGGGCCCACTTAGGAAAAGCCGGAACGAATCAACATGCTGGGGGCGCCGCAACCCTCACATGACAAAGAAATCATGGCACCCAAGCGCACTACTTTGCGCATTGAAGTTCAGGAGCTCGTTGAGAATTCACACCCACAAAGGCGCGTTTCGAGGCGCGTGACTCTCAAAAGTCCGAAGAAGGTAGTTCGCTCTCAGAAGGAAACGTTATCGTCTGATGATGATTGCGTTATACCAGAGAAATCGTGCCAACACACGATAGGTTGCTCCGACTTTCAAACGGAAGAGCTGTACTATCGTGCTGGGGGTACGAGCAAAGCCAGAAAGAGAAGTCCTCGAAGGCTAGAAACTCAGTGCCCTTGTTCAAAGCTCATTCGGGCGGTACTGTCTGAGTGTAACTGCATCAAGGCAGTCCCCGAGAGAATTTCAGTATTCGAAAGGCTTAGTACCGAAACGCCAAAACCAAGGCATAGGTGTTTCCAACAAAGAAGAACGGTGGTTGAAGACGGAGAATTTCCGAGGGTCACCACTAACATGACCAGCAAAGGGACATCAGCACGGAATAATCCCGAGTCGATTCCGCAAGCATCCCGGCCTATGACCCGTCTACAGTCTGGGGCCATCAAACGAGGAACCTACGGTAGGGTTCGGACAAGACTCCCTTCAGAAGATGAAGAATCGGATGCCGGCTCTGCGGTCGCATCAGATAACACGGTATCCAGTGAGGGACAACCCCGCGAGGCGCTTATGATAAGTGCGGAGCA
>NC_033801.1:59993044-60004687 GCF_001876935.1 Asparagus officinalis
GGGCGTGCGAGCTCTTCTCGTAGGCAAATTTCCTGTAGACCCATAGAGGTATTTTTTACCGTCTACACACGTATGAGGAACTTTATCTCAACTTCTAAATAGAGATAAGCCTACGCCTAACACGTGTTGTCGGTTAGTCTTTTACCGTGAAAAGAACAAAAGCCTACGTATTCGATCTCGTGGCATGTTGTTATTAATAACGCCAGAATCCATGATTCATACACATGGGGGACTTTATCTCAATCCCTAATCAGAGATATGCTTATGCCTAACACGCGTTGCCAGTTAGTTTCTTACCATGAAAAGGACAAAAGCCCACGTATTCGACATCGTGATAGGTTATTATTAATAACGCTAGAATCCATACTTCACACGTATGTGAGATTTTATCTTGAACCCTAATTAGAGATAAGCATATGCCTAACAAGTGTGGCCGGTTAGTCTTTTACCGTAAAAAGGATAAAAGTCCATGTATTCGATATTATGGCAGGCTGATATTAATAACGCCAGAATTCATACCTTACATGCATGGGGAACTTTATCTCAACTCCTAAATAGAGATAAGTCTACACCTAACACGTGTTATCAGGTGGTTCGTTCTCATGAAAACGACCAAGTCTATGTATTCAAAATTATAGCACCAAGTCTAAGAGAGTTTATTCTCTTAGCATAATGTTACATATGAAATGAGTTTAAATAATTCACATGCTAGCCCGATTCAAACGGTAATCGGTAAAGGCACATCAAATCCGTTGATGGCTGAGGGTTTGCTAAAAATCCTATGAGCATCCCGCGAGGGATGATCAAGCCTATGTATTCAATATCATATGCACCAAGTATAAAAGAGTTTATATTCTTAGCACAATGTTACATGTGGAATTGACTTAAACAATCTGCATGCTAGCCCGATTCAAACGGTAGTCAGTAAAGGCACTTCAAACTCGTTGATAGCTGAGGGTTTGCCAAAAAAACCTATGAGTATTATGCTTGTCTATTTTAAACAGAATGGGTAATCATAACAAAGGACAAAAGTCGCTGACGCATCAGCTTCACTAGTTGGTCACGTGACTTGAACAGCTAAGCTAACCTCAACTCCAGCCGAAGCTTTGAGGATAATAACTTTAGATGTTCGGCAGCTTCAGAGATAGTAGCTGTATCAGCACCAATGGCTGGTCCTACAATTAAATCTCGTACAAAGAGCTCAACTTGGCGAGCGTCCGATGCATTCTCAGCTCGCTTTTCCTGACACTCCGATGAGTATATGAGTATAAACTACATCTCCTTGAAACTCTAACTTGTACACGAGATTAAACTGATTCCCGAAACTCCCAGGAGTATACGAGTATAAACTAGTCCTCCCCGCTCCAACGCCTTAAGAGCCTAAATTGTGTAAACTCTAGTCGACGTATGAGTATAAACTGTGTTCACATTGATCAGCGTATAGCCGTAATCCAAGGCCGATCAACGCATTGTGATGAAAGTCAACGTCGGTCAACGCATTACGATGAAAGTCAATGCATTGCGATGAAGGTCAATGCGTCGATAATTTCCCCAAGACAAGGCTCAGATTGACTCCAAAACAAAGGATAATTCCAAGGATTTCAACCGTATTTCAGATATGAATCCCCGACGAAGATAGTCAGTTTAATGTCGACTCAACGACACGAGCTAAAATCAAAAATCAACACACCAGTTTCAATTGGAGACTTCGACAACGGTCAGACTATAAACGCAGTGCATGAAGAATTTTAGCTATTCGACAAAATATTAAATAGACTGAGAATTGAAGAAGTCAAGAATTGAAGCCAATTGTGGGTTTTTTATACCGACTGAAGGTTGGGCCTATCATATCCGAAGTATTTCAGGCTCTTCTATAAAAGAACGATACTGAAATATTTTGGAGGGGGTATCTATAAGCATAAAAAATTGCTTATAAATTCCCGCACGCAGCTCGAGATGGAGAAAAGACGATGAACATCATTATCTGAGTTAAGAAGGATAATCTAACATCGACAAGCGCATGAAGCGAGACAGTGGAGCGTACGAATCAACAGGACGACAGGATAATGAAGAGATGATCCGATCGAGAGTTACGTTTCACTCATGAAAGACGAAGCGCTACTCGTGTATCGTCCACTTCACATATAATTCACCCATGGGAGGCTATAGATCTCTTCTCCGGCTTTCCGACTCACTTCGAATCGCGTCATTCCGAGATCAGACCAGGAAATTACAGAAAAAAATAGTCAAGGTGCGCAAAACAACATCTCGGTCAAAACCGAGACACATGTCGTGTCTCGGCCAAGGCTAAGACACATGTTGTGTCTCGGCCAAGGCCAAGATACATGGTCTGTCTCATTGTAAGCATATAAAATTGCTTATAGGTCCCTTAGCACAGCTCAGCACAAACCAACGAACTAACGAGGCGACGAGGTTAACGAATCGCACGCAAGCAACGGAATACATCCATTCGGGTGTGGAATCAAGCCAAGTGTTCGAAGAGTCAACGAGTCATCCAACCAAGGGCAGACTCGGATGAATCACGATCGAATCAAGATCAGTTTCGGACTCGAACTCAGAAGTGGATTTACTGCCAAATCAGGAATCGGATTTACTGCCAAATCAGATCAACAAATTAGAGTCTAAGTCAACCGAATCACGGACTGAACCGAAAATGCAAAATGACGAAACCCAATGCCTAAGGGGGGCTCGGCCAAGGCTGAGCCACCCATGGGTGGCTCGGCCCAGTGCCGGCCACCTATAGGTGGCCGACCCAGATCTGTGCGCGGGCACAGTTCAGAGAGCCTATAAATAGGCCCCCCTTGGTTCATTTGTAAAGGTGGGAACTTTGAGAGCCGAAACTCTGCCGAATTAAGATTTGAGCTTGGAGTTTTGAATACTTGAGGACTTGAACATTCAGATCTGATTCTCGGCGAGCATCCACGTCACAAAAGGCAGGAGTTCGAGAGAGAGAAAGAGCAGATCTGAGATCTACACGAGATCATACTCCGGATCAAAGCTTGGCCTTTGATCCCGAGAATTAAGGGCGATTATTTCCTTGGTGAATTAATCCCCCCCACCCGTCAAATCGTGTAGATCCAACCGGATCTAGATCGCGCGGTGGTCCACGGATTAACCCCGGCGTTGGCAAAGAACCCACACAAGCGAGCGACCGCAAAACGGGAGCTCGTGATTTGTTCGACAAACAAGGCGAAAGTTGTAATCTTTTTTCTATTTTCTTTGATTCTTATTGTAACCGGATCTTATAAAAAGACCGGGTCTTTGTAACTCAAAAAGCTGTTATTTAAGATGACAATGGAATCAACAATGAAGAAGAACATAATTTTTCCCGCGAACAATCTGGCGACCACAGTGGGAGTCGCCGATCTCGCTACCGAGATCGTCACGTCGCAGCCGCGGATCTCAATCCCGGTCGTGAAGGAGGTCGAATACGAGTTCGACCAACAGAAGTTCGAGGAGTATCTCTCATCCTCGTCCGGATCTACCTCCCCCCGCAAGTCCAAGAAGCTCTCCTCCAGGAGAAAAGCTCGTTGGTTTGAAGAAGTTTAGAACGCCAACGAAGCTCTCACCCCAGCTGACGCCAAAGTTGCGTCGGGTGAAGTTCCACCGACCTCCAACGAGGTCAAACCTATTCCAGCTGACGCCTCTACTGTTGAAGGCGTTGTGACTCTCTCAAAGAGAGCCCGCCAGAGGCGACGTCAACGCCTTGCGCGGCAACTCGCTAAGGCGATGGAGTCTACAGACGGAGTCCGCTACAACGCGGATCTGAAGAATAGGAGAGGCAAACAGCCTCAACAACTGAAGAATGGCGGTTCCTCCAAGCCGCCGACGAACGAATGGATCCGGGTCAAACGGAACTGTTCGCCACTCGAAGAGCGGATTCACAAACGTCGCGCATTGCTTGCACAAGCAAAAATTCTTGTGCAAAAGGCCGAGAAATTGAGGGAAGAAAAAGTGGCCAAAAAGCCGCCATCAACCCGCCAAGTGTGGAGGCCGAAGCAGCCTCTAACCAAAGTTCAACCCCCGGCGAAACAACCCATATCGCCGATAATTCCAGCAACTACTCCGGGAGATCACGTAGAATCATCCCGAAAGAAGAAGCCAGTCTTGGAGCGTCTCGGTCCACTTCCTGATGAGCGAGTCAAGGCTCCAGTTCAAGAGCGTTTGGGCCCGATAAAGAAGCCCCAGACGACGCAACATGCTGGGGGTTGCTGTTACCCTCAACATGACAAAGAGACCAGGGCAGCTATGCGTACCAACTTGCGCATTGAAGTCCAGGAGCCCGCCGAGAACTCACGCCCAAAAAGGCATGTTTCGAGGCGCGTGACTTTCGAAAGCCCTAAGAAGGTAATTCCCCCTCAGAAGAAAACATTATTGTCTGATGACGATAGCGTTATACCTGAGAAGTCGTGCCAACACACGACAGGTTACTCCGATCGTCAAGCAGACGAGTTGTACTATTGTGCTGGGAGTACGAACAAAACCAGGAAAAGGAGTCCCTGAGAACAGGAAACTCAATGCCCCTGTTCCAAACTCATTCGGACAGTATTGTCTGGGTGCAACTGCATCAAGGTGGTCCCCGAAAGAGTTTCGGTTTTCGAAAGACTTAGTACCGAAACGCCAAAACCAAGGCCTAGGCGTTTCCGACGAAGAAGAACGGTGGTTGAAAATGGAGAATTTCGGAGTGTCACCACCAATATGACCAGCAGAGGGACATCGGCACGGGATAATCTCGATTCGATTCTGAAAGCATCCCGGCCTAGAACCCGTCTGCAGTCTGGAACCATCAAGCGAGCAACCTATGGTAGGGTCCGGACAAGACTCCCTTCAGAAGATGAAGAATCTAATGCTGGCTCCGCGTTTGCATCAGATAATACGGTGTCCAGCGAGGGACAACCCCGCGAGGCACTTATGATAAGTGCGGAGCAAGTGGCCAAAATGCTTGAAGACGCCTTAGCTAAGCAACAGGAAACCTTCAGGTTCGAAATGCAGATGGCCATGCAAAACATGAGAGAAATGCATGACCAACAAATCCAAGCATTGACGAACCAGCAAGGCGAACCAAGTCGTCGCAACCAAGTTCATCAGGAGGACGAGGATACGAATGAAGCTCGTAATACTAATAATCCTCCCGTCAATGTAGGGGGTTTTAACGAGAATGCTAGCGAAAACACAGGTGAAAACTTGAAGATTAAAAATCTCGAGATCAAAATCAACACGTTGATTTCAGCTCAAGAGATGAAGAAAACAGGCATTCCTTGTCCATACCCAAGAGAGTGGGAATCAATCCCATATCCGGCGAAGTTTAATCTAATTAACTTCACGCCGTTTAATGGGATGGGTTCACCCACCCACTGGTAATGAGCCTCTGATGGTGCGGTCCTTCGTTGGCACTCTTCGCGGAGCCGCCTTCGATTGGTATCGCCGCCTCAAGCCAGGTAGCGTGAACAGCTGGGACGATATGGAGACTATGTTCCTTACCAATTTCTTCGACGACGACACCGAGATATCTATCGGATCATTGCTCGATGAGAAGCAGAAGGACAGGGAATTAGTCGACACCTTCGTCAAAAGGTTCTGGAACAAGGCGATGAACTGCCGGGACCCGATCACTGAGGAATTCATCCTCCAGACTTGCCACAACAACCTCGCATTGGACGTGTTGGAAGCAATGGGGACAGTACCGTCCAAGACATGGAAGGATCTGAAGGTCCGAGGAGAGCAAGCCGAGCGATTCCTAAGAAGGAAGAAGGCAGAGAGAGGCCAACAGGCGACGAATGCTCCACTCAGAAGCAGAAATCTTCAGAGCCAAGATTTCCTAAGGTATATTCCTTCAAAGATGACGAAGTTCCCGGCATCTTTAAGTACTTGTTGGAGAACAACAAAATTCAGCTGCCGGCGATTGTGGATCAAGAAGGGGCTAACAAAGTGACGGATCCGAGGTATTGTGCATACCACAGAGCGGTCCATCACCCTACGAAGTCATGCTACCACCTCAAGGACAAGATCCAGGCGCTAATTGATGTAGGCGTCATAACCCCGAAGCCGTCCAAGAATGTCGGAGCGAACGCAAAGTCAATCAGCTTTGGATCGGTGCCTACAACATGGTTCAAACCAGAGCGCATCACCAAAGTAGGAATGAAGACAGTGAACGATGACCCACATGGACAGTGCCAAAAAGGACTTGTGCCACACACTGCCCCAAACGGCGAAATCCTCTGGGTTCATCCCGATCTCATTGAAGACGAACAGTGGGCGACTTCCTCGAGAAGAAAGGGTAAAGGCAAGTCCTGCAATGCTACATCCGCAATCTTCGAGGAGGATGGCGATGAAGCTCCTACTTTCCCGCTCTCCGAAGAAGAACAAGAAGTCTTTGCGACCCGAAGCAGAAATGAGTATCACTACAGTTATCCACCACCTAGTGAGCAGGGGGTGAATAAACGGGGACCAGCCAAAACTCTCATGGAGATGGGGGTGATTACAAGTCCTACACCAGGCGAAGAGGCTCGACGACAGCCAGTGAATAAATCGAAAGAGAATAATCCCCAGGAAGTTCAGAATTCGAAGCAGTCTCGTTTCAGTTGCCCGATTGGAAAAGACAAACCGGAAAGCTCGAAGACTCCGCAAGTCTTCGATATAATGGCTCAACTAGCCAATATTCCAGCACGGATAATGCTGTATGAATTGTTGCGGCTGTCCAAGGAAACCAGGGAGGCCTTGCAAGAAGCGTTGGCCAATTCAGAGGTGTTTCTGACTCAAATCAAGCCGGTGCCTGAAGAACCGGAACTGCTGAGTCAACATTGCAATATCCCTGCATCACCTTCACCAAAGAGGATATGCAGACGAAGAATTCGAACCACGATCGGCCCCTATATTTCATAGGATACATCGGCTCCAGCGAAGTCAACCGGATCCAAGTGGATCCGGGTTCCGCTGTGAGCATTATGCCGCTTCGCCTAATGCATAGCCTTGGCATTCCAGTCAGCAAATTAGCGTCTACAGGCACTGTCATTTACGGATTCAACACCAGCGGGTCAAGGCCTTTGGGAAAGATCCGGATAAAGTGCCAAATGGGTGATCTGAAGACGGAGGTCACATGTTACGTGATTGATGCTGAGACATCATATAACTTACTACTGGGTCGGTCTTGGATCCATAGTAATGTTATAGTCCCCTCCACCCTACATCAGTGTCTGAAATATGTCGACACCGATGGAAGGGTCAGTACGGTGGTCGCGGATAAACAACCATTTAAAGGGTTTGAGAATTATTTCACAGATTCTCTCCTTTATGGTAACGAATCTGATACGGAACCATCGGTCCAGGGCACGGACAGCGGAGAAGAAGCTGATACCGAAGCCGGATTTGATTACAATGGAGGTTATGTTTTAAACGACATTGTACCCTTTGTAATCAACCTTGACGATGATCAAACGTCAGAGGGCAGTTGTAACTGGCAACTTGCCACTAATGAAATAAATAATGATTTAGAGTAAGATAGGAGGTGCAAAAGAAGTAATTTATGGTAAAAGAAAAAGCTCTCCGTTACCAGATCATTTCCTAAGTGAAGATGAAGATGATGACAAACCTGATCGGTATTTATCTAAGTATAGTCCGGAAGCGCGCAAAATCATGGAAAAGCAGGGGTACGATTTCACACTCGGAGAAGGTCTATACTTCAATCGAGGTCCTCGTACTCCAGCCAAAGCGGTATATGTACCAAAAGGGAAACCCGAGGATTATTATAAATACGGGAGAGGCTTAGGTTATGTTTCCTCGTCTGATGATGAATGTGGTTGGCAAATTATCGATCAAATTGCTAACAAAACTAAGAAAGGATACTCTTCTGATTCTGCATTCAAAGCCCTAATGGTAAACATGGCTACAGCTGATCCGTCTACAATGGAGGACGACGATCAAATGCCAACATGGGAAGACCCGTGGGTTCATCACCTGAACATGCAGTATGGTGATAGGTTCAAACAGAGGGAACCCCCCACTAAAGATAAAATATTCCAAGTTAATATGGGTGACGAGGTCAACTCAAAGCCTATATTCATCAGCGATAGTCTTCCCCCAAATGAGAAGGAGGAGTTAATTGCTCTCATTAGGGAATATATCGACGTCTTCGCGTGGAACTACGAGGATATGCCAGGGCTCGACCCCAATGTGGCAATGCACCGCCTCGATATCAAACCGGATGCCAAACCTGTCAAACAACAGCAAAGACGGTTTCGTCCGCAGATTATGGAAGCCATTGAGACGGAGGTTAAGAAATTGATCGAATCAGGATTTATCCGAGAGGAGCAACATCCAGACTGGCTAGCCAATATCGTTCCCGTCATGAAGAAGAACGGTAAAATCAGGATCTGTATCGACTTCAGAGACCTGAACACAGCATGTCCAAAAGACGATTTTCCTCTCCCAATCACGGATGTCATTATCGACAATACATGCGGATTTGAGAGAATGTCTTTCATGGATGGGTTTTCAGGATATAACCAAATCAAGATGCACCCAGATGACGAGAAGCATACAGCGTTCAGAACACCTCTTGGTGTCTTTTGCTACACGGTGATGCCTTTCGGACTAAAGAACGCAGGTGCCACATATCAGCGAGCAATGACTAAGATTTTCCAAGAACACCTCAGGAAAACAGTTGAGTGCTACGTTGATGATTTGGTTGTAAAAAGCCGCAACAAAGAAGATCACATCAAGGACTTGAAGACGATGTTCGATCTCATGAGGAGTCATCAATTGAAGATGAACCCCACCAAGTCCTTCCTTGGAATGTCCAGCGGAAAATTCCTTGGATTCGTCGTCACCACTAAAGGTATACATATCGATCCCGATAAAGTAAAGGCGATACATGAACTGCAACCTCCTAGAAACCTAAGAGAGCTCAGAGGATTGCAAGGGCGTTTAGCTTACATCCGGCGGTTCATCTCAAATCTTTCTGGGAAATGCCAACCTTTTTCTAAGCTAAACAAGAAAGGGGTGTCATTCATCTGGGACGATGCCTGCCAAAAAGCATTCGAAGATATCAAAACGTATCTGGCGAACCCTCCTATTCTCGTTGCACCGAAATCTGGTAAACCGTTCTTGATTTATCTCAAGGCGATGAACCACTCGATAAGTGCTTTACTAGCACAAGACGATGATAACGGTCATGAACAGGCAGTTTATTACCTAAGTCGGACCCTGATAGGCGCTGAATCTCGATATCCGATGATTGAGAAAGAATGCCTTGCATTGGTATTTGCGATGCAAAAGATGCGGCATTACCTAGTGGGACAGACGATCTACGTTATCTCCAACGTTAATCCAGTACGGGTGTTTATGACGCAACCGGCCTCTATGAATTGGCGGCTAGCGAAGTGGGCCCTTCTCTTGTCCCAATACGATTTGCACTTCAAGCAGCAGAAGTCGATAAAAGGACAGGCGATTTGTGACCTTTTGGCGGCAAACCCGACCACAGATACGGCAGAAGTATATGATGACTTGCCGGATGAAACCCACGAGGTTAACACCACATCACACCAACAAGTATGGCAATTATACTTCGATGGTGCCTCAAGGGCAGTTAATAGAGTAATAACCCCGGGATGTCCTACAGTTTCCTCTGGAGTTGGAGTCGTCTTAATCTCCCCTGGAAAGCACGTGATGCCTCGGGCTTATTCGTTGACTAGTCCGTGCTCCAATAATGTTGCCGAATACAACGCGCTTCTCATTGGACTCAGTTTCGCCAAAGAGCTGGGGGTCGAATATCTCGAAGCTTTTGGAGATTCGCAATTGATAGTCAACCAAGTTCGCGGTGAGTATGAAGTCAGGAATCAAGACCTGATCCCGTACCACCAGGAAGCCATCAAAATGGCAGAATCTTTCGAAGAATTCTTTATTGAATACATCCCTCGTCTCCAGAACGCTTACCGAGATCCATACATTATACCGTAGAGGGTACGATGGTTTATTACTCCGATGCCTTTCGAACAAAGAAGCAGAAGAAGTTCTTAAGGAAGCACACGAAGGAGAATGTGGTGCGCATCAGCCTGGTCCCAAACTGTATGATCGCATCAGGAGAATAGGATATTTTTGGCCAACGATGGTTCGTGACGCAATCGAATATGCCCGAGAGTGTCATGCTTGTCAAATACATACAAATTATATGCATCAACCGCCAGAACAGTTGCACACGTCAACCACGTCTTGGCCGTTCGAGACATGGGGTATGGACATTGTTGGTCCTATTTTTCCCCCTTCAGTCAAAGGTGATCGATTCATTCTTGCGATCACGGATTACTTTTCAAAGTGGGCTGAAGTAATTCCGCTTAGAGAAGTAAAGACGAACAACGTCATCAATTTCATCAAGCATCATGTCATATACCGACACGGCGTGCCAAGACGGATCATTCATGACAACGGTCCACAGTTCATAAGCAATGCCTTCGTCAGGTTTTGTGACAAGTTCAAAATTGAAGATGTTTCGTCAATAGCTTATTATCCCGCTGCGAATGGATTAGCTGAGGCGTTTAACAAGACGATCATTAAGATCCTGTCAAAGCTCGTGAAGACCAATAAACGAGACTGGGACGATAAACTCGGTGAAGCACTCTGGGCTTATCGCACCACCATACGCACACCTACAGGGGCCACCCCGTATTCGTTGGTATACGGATGTGAAGCTGTGCTACCATTGGAGATTCAAATCCCATCCCTTCGGATCGCTCTCGCAGCCGAGATGACGACAGAAGAACACCATCAAAAACGTCTCGAATAACTCGAGAGGTTGGATGAAAAGCGATTGGAGGCTCAACAACACATTGAGTTCTATCAAGCCAGAATATCTAGGGCTTTTAATAAAAGAGTCCGATAGAGAAGCTTCAAGGAAGGAGATCTGGTCATCGCTGCTCGCCGACCGATAATCCTCAACTCCAAGAAGAAAGGTAAATTCGAACCCAAATGGGAAGGACCGTTTGTGATAGACACAGTCTACTCAAACGGCGCATATCGCTTGATTACTCAAGAGGGCGACAGGCAATTAATACCAATAAATGGGAAGTTCCTGAAAAAGTACTATCCCTAGTACATTCAGGATAACCCATTTACCGGGAAGTTCCTTGAAGAATATTACACTTAATATTCTAGAGGATAACCCAAAATCATTTTCACCACCAAAATCTCTCACTGATCAATTTCAATTGACAGTGAGTCCACCAAAAATGTCTTTCTGGCCCTCTTGACTCTTTCCATGAACAAGAGGTCCACTTTCAGTTCAGAGTCCGATAAACGAAAGAACTCCCTTCCTTTTCTCTTTGGTTAAACCTTCTCATGGTTATAACCTAAGTTGAAGTTTCACTTCGATAAACGAAAACGAAAAACTCATCTTTAGATAACCAATCCTATAAAAGGTAAGTTTATCTAGATTTTCCAGATTCTCGGAGTGGAGATCCCACTCTTAGTTTCTTTTGCACTGGAAATAGAATATAAAATTCTTCCTTTCCAGAATCAAGGAATAGAATATAAAATTCTTCCTTCCTTGTTATTCGGATTTGTCTTCACCCTAAAAGAAGACCGGGAAATAGAATATAAAATTCTTCCTTTCCCGCATCAATCTTTTCCAAA
>NC_033801.1:60005687-60018566 GCF_001876935.1 Asparagus officinalis
AGAAAACATAGTCTTTTTATAAGCCGGTACACAATGAAAACACATAATAAATATGCAACCTTCATCAAACAAACGCAAGAGCCTGTTGTCATCTCTTGCTGCGTGGGTCTTTGGGCTGGATGGAGTTTGATATCCGTGCGCCACCGGGCAGGTCAGATCTGTCGCGCGATAAATCGGACAGATGTTTCTCGAGTCCCGTGGATCTAAGAAACTTCTGATCCAGAATTCGGAGCAGATCTTCGTCGATCGCCGTGAGATCTAAGCCTATAAGCTTTACCTCGGCTAAACGAGTAATAGCTCTTCTTATATTAACGCTAAGGCTAATATAAGGTCGGCAGCGGTGATGAAGGCTCATTCAAGGCCTCTCCCCTCTGTTGAAGCACACGCGCCTCTTCGCTGCGCAGGCTTACGCCAAGCTCTCCAAAAATCCTCTCAAAATCAAGGCACCAAGGGGGTATTTACTAGCGTGTGTAGAGTGCTTTAAGGGTGTAGGTAGAGGGTCCGACACCCCTGGTGTCTCGGCCTATGGCCGCAGACACCCTATGGGTTCTGGGTTTGCCAGAGCCCCTCGGGTGTCTTCGAGCTTGCCGAGACTCCCGTTTAGTTTTCAGTTGTTTCCCCTGTGATTCTTCGTACCGCCTCTCGGATTTGATGATTCGGGTGCGTTGGGATGCTTGACGAAGTAATTCATGCCGTCTGGTGATGTGATTTCTTGTAGAGTGGCCGAGCATGAAGCGTTGTCCTATTCGTTGAACAGTGCCTGGGCTTCTCCGCGATGCGTCCGGGTTTTCGTGATTCCGAATCCTATCCGCTCACTTGTAACTCGTCATCACTTCGGTCTGTTCGGTCGACGTCGATTAGCGTGCATGTGAAATTGGATGGTGACCGTTCATCGCTCGCTCGGTTAACTGAATCCGGGTTGTGGAAGACATAGGCAATTTTTGATCCTACAAGATACCCCCCCAAAGTGTTCCTGGCTCGTTTCTTATAGAAGAAGGCTGAATACGTTTGGATGCTGATGATGTGGCCTTCATCGCTAGTTAGCTTCAACTCTTGACTCTTCGATTTTCGGTCTATCGGATGCTTTGTACAAGATCCGATAGCTTATTCCAAGCGCTGCCGTTTATCGCTTGCGTCGTCCGATCTCGAGTGCTGCAGCTCGATGAATTGAGTTTGGTCGTGTCATTGAGTGGAATTTAATTACCTCCGGCACATTGTTGCTGCTTAGGTTCGGATCCCGTGTGTTGGTTTTTGTCGCAACCGTTGCGGCCGTTGACCTAGGTTACGCGTTGACCGGCGTTACCCTAGGGTTTTGAATGTCGACGTTGACTTTGATTGCAACGCGGTTGACTGGCGTTGACTCAGGTTAGCCGGTGACCCGGACGTTGATCCTGGGTTCGAATCGCCATTAACACAGTTTTATACTCGTACGTTTGCTGGAAGTATCCAGTTAACACTCTTAAGGTATTGGCAGCATCGCGTCCGACGATGTGGAGCGTTGCCAGCGACAACTGCTTAAAGTTGATTTCATACTGCTGCGTGTGGATTTTGTCCTGAATTTGTTGGTTGTCAAGTCACAGACCAACTAGTGGAGTTTGATGCATACAATGAAACTTACGCAGTTATGAGAATTTTTGCAAATCCTCAGCCATCAAACGGATTTGACAATCTTTACCGATACCGTTTGAGTCGGCTAGCTGCGGATTGTTTAAGTCCGTTCCGCATGACGTCGTGCTAAGAGAGTTAAACGCTCTATGCTACGAATTGGATCATTGTAACGATCAAAGTTGTAATGAATGCAGCAATGAATACAGCGACTTTTTCCGCAAACAGCGTTGTCCTTTTTGTGAACAGTGCCGGGTTCCCTGATTGGTCCGGGTCTTCGTTGTTCCGAAATCCTATCCGCTCATGTAGCTCGTCGATTCGCTTCAGTCGTTCGTCGACGTCAATTGAACTCCTGTGGATCGGATGGTGACGTTCATCGTCGCTTTCTAACACTGAACCGTTCGTGGAGACCTATAGGCAATTTTCGATGCCTACAAGTAGTTCTCAGGGTACATCGGTCGACCGATTCTTTGGGTCGGTTGACCGATCAAAGTACATCGGTCGACCGATTCTTTGGGTCGGTCGACCGATCAGGGTAGAGTAAACAGAAACGTGATTTTAGGAACATAAACCGATTTTTTTCTCAAAAGAACTTGTGAATCATTAACATGGGATGTATAAACAAGTATAAATCTGGTGTTTAACATAGTGGGGGTTTATTCTACTACATGAAATCACAAATATAAACTTTTGAAGAGATCTACTAACCCTAAAATGGTTATATTGATAATTCCATCATGAAAATAAAATCAAATCGGCAAAATCTCATGTAAATTTTACTTCAAAACTTATACCCAAGTTAAAAAATCCATTTCATAATATTTTAAATCAAAAAGATCAAACTCATACAAATTAAAAGTATGATCTTTACTCATAAAATATGTTTTAAAAATCCCATAAAACCTAACAAAAACCAAGAAATACGAGGATGAGATTGGAGGAGATGAAACTCGCCTCAAAAATCGTGTTGGACTCCCAAACATGTGAGAGACACGATCCTCCTTCACCAAAAGCCTACGATCCAGCCCTCGTTTAGGTCTTTTTGCTTCTGAAAGCTTTCCCAAACTCAAAAGAAAATTTTCTAGGGTTTTGAGGAGGGTAGTTGTTGCTTAGAACGTGAGGAAAACCAAAAAAAGGGAAGAATTCGGGTATATATGCATATATATACGCAAACGGGCCCGAACCAAAATATCCTGACCTGAACCCAAATACCCTGTCTGGGCACTTATCGGTCGACTGATGCTTATTAATCAATCGACCGACCAGTAACTACCGGTCGACTGATTCCCAGGATCAGTCGACCGACCAGAGGTGTTTTTAGCCGACCGTTTCTCATATGTATATGCATGTTTACACTTTTATACATTCATATACGTACTTAATCGATCTCAAATCAATTTTAAACATACTCATTCATCCAAAAGTTAATCACAATAAAACTCATATAATATTATTTTTCATATTATTTTCAAAATTACGGGGTTTTACATTCACCCCTCCTTAAAGAGAATTTCATCCTCGAAATTCTGCAATTATAAATCACGAAGCATGTGTCATATACGCAATATTTACACTTTTAACATCTAGAATTTGAATGCCCCACTTAACCTCTAATTAAACGAAACTAGCCGTGATCATATTGTGTGTTTGTATTTTGCCTTGGCGTATTACTTGTGCTCATTGTTTATTACATTCTATATCGTCATTGTCTCATGTTTATATCGCCCTTAGTTTAATTGCATATCCTAGCATATATATCTTGTTGTATTTCATACTTGCTAGGATAATTTATTAATTAGTTTTAATTTAGTATTAATATCGGATTAGATTAGCAAATACCCTATTCAACCCCCTCCCCCCCTTTTAGGGTAATTTAATTTGGTATCAGAGCTTGATGCTCTTGATTTGTGGCTTAATCACCCAGTGTCAAAGATCCAAGCTTTTATATCTTGCTAATCTAGTTTTGTGATTTATTGTTGCTTGCATTCATAATTATGGACATGCATGGTGCACCTAGTTTAGGCTATACTATTAATATTATTCCTAGAATATATAATTTCCCCTATGCTCAATGGTATGTCAGATTTAAACTTTTTGTTAGATCTAGATATTTTGATTTGTGGAAAATAATGGATTGTGCTTATATTATACCCACTTCGGAGAAATCCAAGTGGAGTAAAGATGATAAAGGTATGTTTACCATGAACAAGCTTTTGTTAGAATTCTTACTTAATGCTTTTGACTCATCGATATCTAACAAGCTTGATTCGTTTGTAGTGCTTACACATTGTAGAAATTTATAGAAGCATATCAAGGAAACTTGGAGGAGATCTGACGAGCCTTAGCGGATTCTACTTCAAGTTCAATAGGAGCCTCATTGTGCACACGACGATAGACCTAGTGAGGTATGCGAGTCCGATTCCAATAATTATCTATTAATGAATTCGCTTGTGCATATGAACGTTTAATGCATACATATAACAAATTATATTATAATTTTATTAATTTGAAAAGCAAGCATGTAAATTTAAAATCCGATCATGAAATACAAGCATCTAAATTTGATACTATTGTCAAAGAAAATGTGATCCTTAAAGAAAATAATAAAAATTTGAAATTGGATCATATTGCCTTAATATCAAAGATTGCTAGTGTATCTCATGAGAAGAATAATGCCATTTTGGAAGTAGAAATAATTAGAAATAATCATGTTTGTTCTACTTCTATCTGTTGATGCTAAATATCACACAACCAATTGGATCCAAGCTGGGATTGGTTCTGCTCCGGAACTGGATCGGTCTCCCTTGAGTCCTCACCAGGACGTGGTAGGGGAGAGATGGAGAGGTCACTTCCTTCTTCAACTTTATGCCTAGTTCATGAACGGGGGATTGATGTTCATACTGCACAAATAAGAAGAACCCGTAAAAGGGCGGGGACTGGTCCCCCCGTGGTTCCTCCGACGGTTAAGTTAGTGAAACTCGAGTGGGAAAGAGGAAGGTCAGGAACCAATGTGGTTCTTGAAGTGGCAATGTCTCTGCCCAGAGGATCTACGTGAGCTCCTCTGTCTAGACGAAGAACTGTGCTTTTTTGTTTTTATGCTATGTATGCTTTAGGGGGTTTTAGATCACGAACCTCTGGCTATGGCGAATAGCATCTGTATTTACAGGAGATGCTAAGGGCAGATTGGTCACTTTGGCCATGTACATGATAGTGACAAAGTGTGAGCTGGAAGATGAGTTATCATTTGCTCTACATGTGTCGGCTAGCGACTGGAGGGGAAGTCACTTCGGCATGGGAGATGGTGTCTCCACATTTTCTGGGAAGTGATTGAGAGCATGGCAAGAGGCACACTAGCATACTGAATCATCTCTCACTTTATAGGTGTCAGCTGGCGACTGAAGGGGGGATCACTTTGGCATGAGAGAGAGTGTCTTCGTATTTTCTGAGAAGTGATTGAGAGCGTGGTAGAAGGCATGTGGGCAGCTGACAAGTCATGGAGACCATTAGGCTAAAATCTGAATAAAGTTTGTCCAATGTGGACTGAAATGTTAACATATTCTCTGGGGGAGAGGCTTAAGGCCGGGGTCAAATCCTCAACTTAGTCGACAACAGGGAATGTCCTTCAAATCGTCTCCGAGAATTGCCCAGTGATTGGTCGAGTGCTTTAAGTGAGTCGTCCTCGTCGATAGGGTCGAATGATCCTGCCTTTCGTGTCGATATGAAAAAATATCGATTTGATGAGTCAGCAAGATCGAGACCTTTGTTGGGCTTGGGCCACCTAAGTGGGTTTGAGGTTATTTTGCTAGGACTCTTATTGTATCATTTTGCAAATGCTCGTATCTTGGGTGAGTGAACACCATAACAGTTGGCCCTTTTCGCTTGGAGTCAACTTTTAGTTGGCTCCGAGGGAAATAATATATGCTCTGATCAATACAAGCATGCTGGGGACGAAAAAAAGAGAAGTCTTTATCTTAGAGACGTGGCTGTCTTTATTGATGCCTCCGCTTCTCATGGCTAACGTTATCAAAGATCTGAATCATCTTTTTGGGAGATGAAGTGTCTATGACATAATGGAGGATCTTCTGCTTTTTGAGTATTGGGATGTGGGGCATTAAATGAGGGTGGCGCTTCGTATTTCGAGTGAACCGCTTCAGATTCAGAAGTGGATCGGGCCTGGTTGCTTCAAAAATCACCGCGTCCTTTGAAATTCTTCTATACTCTTCCTTGCAAGCTTTTTTAAGAAATTCTTTTAAGAAAATGGCCTCTTAATGTTAAGATAATTCTTTTATGAACCTTCGCTCTGACAAATTCCTGATATTCCTCCAAGCTTTTTTAAGAAAAAGTCTTCCATGACCTCTCAAGTTTCAAACTATGGCTGTAGTTAGAAGACACTCGCTATTCTTCTACTTATCTGCTCGAAGGTCCATATGGATAATCTGATGGGGTTGTATCATCAATATAATATCCCTCGGACTCTCACATTGGCGGCGCCAGAGATGAGCAAACTGTATATTGCCATGGCGAGGGTCGAGTGCCGCTATACCTAGCCTACGTGGAGCATGGCTTACGGCTGCCCTTGCACCCTTTAATCAAGGAGGTGCACGCCACTCTAGGAGTCTCCCCTTCCTAGTTCTATCTGAATACAGTGGGGGTTCTGGTGGCTTTTATCATCATTTGCCACCGTGTTGGAGTCCAACCAAGCTTGAGATTGCTTGGGCATTTGATCAGCATGGGGTCGACTCAGAAGGACCCGCATTATTTCTACCACTACCATGGTGAGTTCCAGCTTGTCTCAAATTCTTTGGAGTTGGATAAGGACTAGAGGAGGTGATTCATGTGGGTCTATGGTGGCGACAACGTCTTCGCCTGCTCGGGCTGGCCGGAGGTGAATGATGACGCTTTGAGGTTAGTCACCCTTAGTGATTCTGAGATGATGGATCTGGAAAAGGTTCGTTCTTATGTCGAACCACAAGAGAACGATGCTCTATTTGATGATGTGTCTTTCGACGGGCATATCAATGATCTTATCTTCCACTGGCTTCTAGGCAAGGGCGAGCCCCGTTTCTCTGTTGGCAAAAAGTCGTAAGAGGAATGCAAGGACCGAGGGGTTGAGTTCTGCTGCTAGGCACCAAAAAAAGCTGAGGAGGACCTTCAGTGCTGAGGAGGTGGCTGTCTTGATGCCTCAAGATGTTAAAATGGTCTTTGAACTGAGGGGGAGGACGAGGGTTGAGAGACAGCGCCTAACCGGATCGGTCAATAGTCCCTTTGCTGGGTCTTTAAAAACCTAATACTTGAGCCTTTTCAACCTCATTTTTCCGCCTCCTTGCATTCAAAACTCCTCTAGATCTCTGTCAAAGAGTTCTTGCATCCGTTCCACTTCCTCTTTGTTCGGATTTCGTCAGATTTAGTCAAAGGGGATTTCTAGGGTTTTAGCACTTTCTTCGAAGGTTTGATCTCCTCCTTGGCTTTTCTTTTTGCTAAACTTTTGCCTTCTTTAATTCTTGGCAAAACCGAGTTATTGGATCACATCTTAGGTGTTTTTTTCATGATTTTGTTTGATTCTGACCCTAAAACCCTAACTTTTTGTAGGGATTTTAATCAAAAAACACATTTTTATCATGTCTCCCAAGAGATCCCGCATCCCGAGCAGTAGATCTGCCTCTCATGCAGCCAAGAAAGTGGATCCCGCTGTCGCTTCTTATAAGGGTACATCTTCTCAACTTTTTACTGATTTCAATTTAATATTTGTAAATCCTGCGTGTAGGTCCTCGTTTGCCATCCTTTGAGAGGCATTCAGGAAGAGCCGGTATCCTCCTTCGTGAGGATCAACGCTAAAAGATGCTGTTTTGCTTAGACAAAACATGTCTAAAGGCAAAAGGGGTGATTTTATATTGTTCCGCATTTTTAAAAGGTCGGTATGTCATCGTAATGTTCGCACACGATGGTGTATATTGCTTTTTATGCATGTAACAATTGAAATCGTCTCGCCTACTACAAGGTGGTGACTCTATCTCGTGGAATCACGAGATGAATTCTACCCCTTACTTTAACTTTAGAACTGTCATTTTTAAATGAATTCCAACCAAATATATATTTATTTCTTTTTAGTCCATTTTCCTTCCATGACCTTCCCTGATAGAGAAGTCACTGGTCAAAGTAGAGCTACACACTCTCGTTATGAAGGGATTCCTCTGATTGGAGAAGCCTCTCAATTTAGCTCTGACTTTTCGGAGGACGTCTCCGAGCTTATACGATGAGGAGATCGTCATATTCTACGTCGGCTGATTACGATGCGCCTCTGATTCAAGACCAAGATCCTACTCAGTCTCTGAGGTAGCCATGATATTTGTTCGGAAACTCCGTAAAGGACCCGGAGATTCTTTCTTGTCAACTAGCACAATGGTTGTATGGGAGTGGTTCAGTATTCATGTATTTGCCATCAATTCCTTGTCACCACTCTCTCCTGTAGTTTAGGAATTTACCTGTAGGCCGTGAAATGTTCTGAAGATTGACCGAGGATCACGAGCGTGTCCATTGTGGGTTCATCGGGAAGGATGCTACTACTCCAGGATCAAGTGACAGGACTTCTATAAGAGGGCTTCACCCTGGTGTTTTAGGTCAAGATAACTTGCCTCAAAACGAGTTAATGCTCAAGGCTAGTATAGTGAAAGGTCATTTGGCTAGATTGGGAAGAGAGCTTCCAATCAAAAATTTTAGGTGTTACGGCTGGGTCCATTATTCTGGGGATAAGTGGTGGATAAGGATGACCAATTATGTGTTGAACCGTTGGGGACATGAATTAGCTGAAATAGGATTATCTGTTCTCATACGTGCCAGTATGCACAGGCTGCAGATTAATGTCAACCACTTCTTTGCTTTGTTCGAGATTTATAATCCATACACCAACACTTTTCTGACCAAGAATGGAGAATTGTAGCTCCCTCTTCACGAGATGATGAAGGTCTCAGGGTTGCCCATGGGTGATGTACCTTATCAGGAATTCATTCCAATGGTTAGTCAGCTAAATAGAATGAAAGAACGAGCTACCGTGGGTTATGACACTCTATGGGAGTTGATGTGTCATTATTACACTGCTATGGCGGAGATGGAGATTAAGGCCAAGAAGAAGTCCTCGCAGATCAGCTTGAAACAATTTGCCGACTATCTGTTCAAAAACCTCGAGAATCATTCAAATCAAGCAGTATGTGAATTACCTCCTCTAACCCCATTGGAGATTAATAGGCTATTAGAGAAGACGAATGCTCAGACATATACTTCTCGCTCGGAAGATGGATTCCCCCATGGCACCAAGTTTAGGTTATTTTTATGGCAAGCTGTCACGAGGATTAAGCCAACAACTCTTCTAGCTGGGTATTTGGCTAAAGAAGTGTGTGGTACCTCATCAGCCTTCCGATGTGATGCCAATTGAGGTCTTATATCCTGCAGTTCAGTTAGCGACGGGTCGCAGGCTATCTCTACTCCCTACAATGATCATAGACATTCACAGTGGGCTCCGTCATTTAACCACAACATTTACACAAGAGGGAAAGAAGCCCTCCACTGAGATCCCGATTCCCAAGCTCGAACTGTCGTATACTTATTTGATGACTTGGTTGGTTCTTCATCGACTGGACCTGATGTCAGCTCCCGAAGCTGTTAATCTAGATCTCCCCCTACTGCGGATTTTAGAAGGATCTAGGTCGGTGGTTAAACAATGGCATGATGTGTCCCGGTAGTTCAAAGCTCATAAATGTTAGGAATTGTTTCCATGTTTCCCACAAAACCGTGCTACAGATGTTGTTCGCGAAACCGTGCTTTCACGAAAAGGAAAGAAGCCTATCGAGTCTTCGAGAAAAGGAAAACAGATTGCACATTCAGATGATAGTGAGGAGGAACTTTAGACTAACGAAGCAGAGACCTCTGAGGAAGAAGGTGAAGCTGACATCAGGTCTGAAGGTGAGGTTGAGGGTGCCAAGCCTAATATTGGTGATGAAGAGAGAGAGGTAAAGAGGGTATGTAAACCCTTCCATTGCTCACAGGACTCATAATGCTGATCCATCTCAATCACCAGACGCTCCAAAAAGGAGGAGGGAGAGGGTTGTTCTGACATCTCCCAATCGGATGACGATGGGGGTCCTTAGTGCAGATGAAGAGAAAGAAGATACAATGCCCCTCGCTCATAGACAGAGATCTCGGTCCTCAACTCAGGCTCAAGCTCAAACCTAAGATCCTCCAAAAGCCGAGTTATGTACTAAGCGTCGTTATGAGAGATCTGAATCACTGGGAGAAACGCGTTTATCGAAGAGGAGGAAGAAGATTGCATATTGACAACGTACTCCTCTTCCCGCCTTAGAAGAACGATCCACCCATTATGCTCCATCTGACGGGCAAAGTAACAACGCGTCCCCATTTCTATTTTACTATCTCCTTTTTTTAGGATTTGAACTTATTCCACATTTGGTTTTCATAGAGGGTCGAGAAGAAGGAGAAATTCCAGCTGGTACCGCTTCTCCTGGCATTATAGAAACTGAGGAATCTAGCTTCATCCAACAAATGCATGACGCAATAGATGACGAACCTACTGGCGTTCAAACAACTTCCTCTACTGACATTAATCCACTAGCTCCAAGCGCAGGTATGGGTATTTCTCCATTCGGAGGGCAGTTCCGAGAGATGAGTGAGTCGAAATTCGTACCTCTTCTAATGACCTATGCACTTTATCACCTTTTAGTGAAACTAAAGGAAGCGGGTGCAAGTAGTGGAGTTGTGGAATCCACCGCGGCTACTGAAGGTAAGGAAATCTCTATTTTGTGTAGGCTCATACACATATACATGTGTTCATAAATTAGCTTATTTTGTAGATGTTATAATGAATGAACCAGCGATAGGAGAGACCACTCACGTTGCTGAGGTCGAGGATTTCAATGAACACAACCTCGATCTTGACCTTTCGGAAGATGACGATCAATATATCGCTGATTTATTGTCGGGGAAAACTCCTGGTGAGGCTACATGACCAAGTGTTGGAGTTGGTTCAACCGTAGCTGGTTCTTCTACAGGTATAGATTTTATTCTGTAATTTCCCTCATCTATTTATTGGTTAACTTTAAATAATTATATGGGAGTTTTAATCGTAGGACCAGTTTCTGAAACCGGTGCAACCATAATTATCGGGAAATCTGATCAGCCTGAGGGTCTGGTTTCTTGTTGTTGGTGTAGGCATCAAAAATTGCCGATAGGTCCCCGCAAACAGCTCAGTGTTAACGAATGACGATGAACGTCACTACCCGGTTCACAAGAGTTCGAATGATGTCAGTAAACGCCTGAAGCGAATCGATGAGCTATGCGAACCAACAGAATTTCAGAACAACGGGGATACGGATTGATCGGGAACCCCGCGACCGCTGCAAAAGAAGCAGCGCCCTTCGTGTCCCGTTCACCCCACTGATAATTCAACCATGGGGGCTGACAGAGCTCTTCGTCAGAATTCCAACGCATCCGAAATCAATTAAATCCGAGTTGGGACGACGAGTCAACGGCAAACACACCCGGAAGGACCTCGGACTGAACTGAGGCACCCGGGGGTGTCTCGGCAAGCTCGAAACACCCGAGGGGTGTCTTGGCAAAACCAAGACACCCCAGGGGTGTCTCGGCCAGGCCGAGACACCCCAAGGGGTGTCCTCACCTTTTACCACCCCCCCTCTTGGTTTCCTATAAATAGGCCCCTTAGGCCTTCATTTCAAGGGGCTCCTGATTTTTGGTGGCTTTTGGTGTTGGTTAATTTCAGGTCTTGAGCTTCTGCCTTGAGATCTGAAATTTAAGAGAGCCTAGGCGAAGCCCTGCCGGAGCGAGGAGTGAGCGAGCCGTCTACAGCAAAGGAGGAGTCTTTTTCTTCTTTCCCCTTCTCTTTTCCTTAGTGTTGCCCCTTAGCGGTGATACTAAGTAGAGCGAATATCTCGATTATCCGAGATAGGAGCTGTAAACTTCTAGATCTCACGCAGATCGACGAAGTTCTGCTTCTATATCCCTTCGCGGATAGACGAAGCTAAGCCCGATTTTCTCGGAACGGATCTGATCTACCGGTGGTCCACGGATATTGACATCCCCGTCACAGGCTAAAGACCCACGCAAGCAAGACCGCACCAAAACGGGATCTTGTGTTTATTTTCAGAAAAGTTGTAATCTTTGTTTTATTGCACAAGTAGGTCTTATAAAAAGACCGACTTTTTTTATTCGATTATTGTTGTAACGACTGAAGTTGTAACAGATTCGAAAAGCAATGAAAACAGCAACTTTCTCCGAAAACAAGCTGGCGACCACAGTGGGAGCCAACGGCATCGCTACCGACGCCGTCGTGACGCAACCGGCATTCAAGATCCGGGTGAATGAAGAGGTCGAGTACGAGTTCGACCAGCAAAAATTCGAAGAGTACCTCTCTTCCTCCTCCTCCAGATCCGCCTCTCCAAGTAGGCGCAAGAAGGCCTCCTCCTCCAGAGTCGTTCGCCGGAACCTCGGCTCAAAGACCCAAGATTCCTTAGCCATCGCTGCACTTGCACCACGTGGCGTCTCGGCGTCGCCCAACGTGGTCGAGATCGCAGATCTGGGCTACTCCTCCCCCAAGAAGATGGCTACTGATCAAAGAGGGCGCTCTAAAGGCGGCTGTAGGCATCGAAAACTGCCTATAGTTCTCCACAACCGGTTCAGTGTTAACGAACGACAATGAACCGAAGCTACTTTCAGACATGGCCAATGTGGATATCATGGTTGAGGATGAAGATAAGGCAATGCTACTTTTGTGTTCGTTGCCCGAGGATGATTATGGTACTTTTGTCCTAACTATGATTAATGGAAGAACTACTGTTAGTTATAAGGAGGTGACCTCAGCGTTGGTGAATTATGAGTTGAGGAAGAGTGTTGATGAGTCCTCCGAGATGGCATCGGGAGATGCATTAGTAGTTCATGGCCGTGGTTTAAACCGAAGCAGGAGGTCGCAGTCTAGAGGTGCACATCGTGGGATTCGTAGGAATCAGTGTGCCTTTTGTAAAGAGGATGGACATTGGAAAGCAGAATGCCCAAAGTTAGATCGAGCCGAGAAGAATAAGGGGAAAGTTGTACAAGCTTCAGAGGTGAATGTTGTCAAGACTAGTGGCAACAATTCAGATTCGGATTCTTCAGGTTATTCGTTGTCTGTACTTCTGTCAGTTAGTGTTGCTAACTCTACAGAGTGGATGTTGGATTCGGGTGCTTCATACCACGTTTGCCCTAGGAGGGATT
>NC_033801.1:60019566-60028966 GCF_001876935.1 Asparagus officinalis
GTCACCACCAATATGACCAGCAAGGGGACATCGGCACGGGATGATTTCGAGTTGATTCTGAAAGCATCCCGGCGTCTAACCCGTCTGCAGGCTGGAGCAATCGCACGAGGAGCTTATGGTAGGGTTCGGACAAGAGTACCTTCAGAAGGTGAAGAGTCGGATATCTGCTCCGCAGTCGCATCAGATAATACAGTGTCCAGTGAGGGGGAACCCCGCGAGTCACTGATGATAAGCGCGGAACAAGTGGCCAAGATGCTCGAAGATGCCATAGCCAAACAACAGGAAAGCTTTAGGTTCGAGATGCAGATGGCCATGCAGACTATGAGAGAGATGCATGAGCAACAAATTCAGGCACTGACGAACCAGCGAGGTGAACCAAGCCGCCGTAACCAGGTTGTTCAGGAAGAGGAGCACACGGATAGGGATGAAGCTCACAATGCCAATAACCCTCCTGTCATTGCAGGGGGTGGTAACGAGGATGCCAACGAAGATACAAGTGAAGACTTGAAGATCAAAAACCTCGAGAGTAAAATCAACACATTGATCTCCGCTCAAAGAGGTGAAGAAGACGGGCATTCCTTGTCCATACCCAAGAGAGTGGGAATCGATCCCATACCCGGCGAAAGTTCAGTTTAATCAACTTCACGTCGTTCGATGGGAAGGGTTCCCCCACTCAGCATTTGATTTATTTCAAATCGCACCTGGGTATTATTTCCGGCAATGAGCCTCTGATGGTGCGGTCATTCGTCGGCACTCTTCGCGGAGCCGCCTTTGATTGGTATCGCCGCCTCAAGCCAGGAAGCGTAAATAGCTGGGACGACATGGAGACAAAATTCCTCGCTAACTTCTTCGACGACGACACCGAGATATCTATCGGATCATTGCTCGATGAGAAGCAGAAGGACGGGGAGTTAGTCGACACCTTCGTCAAAAGGTTCCGGAACAAAGCGATGAATTGCCGGGACCCGATCACCGAGGAATTCATCCTCCAGACTTGCCACAACAACCTCGCACTGGACGTGTTGGAAGCAATGGGGACAGCACCGTCCAAAACCTGGAAGGATCTGAAGGTCCGAGGGGAGCAAGCTGAGCGATTCCTTAGAAGGAAGAAGGCTGAACTCAAACTTCGCCTCTCGTGGTAAGGGCAAGGCACCTGCAGCTGCTGGTGGTGCTAATCAAGCGTCACAACAGCAATCTCGAAGGCAGCAAAAGACTTCGGGTCCGAGACTCCAAAAAAAGTGCTCTTTCAAGGACGAAGACGTTCCAGCCATCTTCGAATCCCTCCTTGAAGGTAACAAGATCAAGCTACCACCTATCACAAATCAGGAGGAAGCTGACAACACTACGGACCCAAAGTACTGTGCATACCACAGGAGGGTCGTTCATCCCACCAAGGATTGCTTTGCTCTCAAGAATAGCATTCAGACCTTGGTTGAAGCCGGCGTCATAACGCTAAGGTAAGCCAAATAAGAACGGCAAAACTCCAAAGAGTATACGAGTATAAACTGTTTCTCAATCCTCCGACCGGTATAAGAGGTTAAACTACTCCCTGATACTCCAATAGGTATATGAGTCTAAACTGTTTCCCCACTTTTGACGGGAAGTTCCTGGAGAATATTAAGCTAATATTCTTAAGGATAACCCGGTTAGGTAACTGATAATAATGTCCGAACCAGTTCCGCAGAGGAAACTGGGGGTGGACGATTTATGTAACGGGAAGTTCCCAAAACCACAGCAATGTAATGAATAAGAACTCCCATTCAAATTCTCACCGTGTCTGTGCACTCAACACTCTCTCTGTTAGAGTCTGGACGTAAAGTTCCCAATTGGTCAAACCTTCTTACAGTTAGGACCACAGTCAAAATCCCCTCTCGATTCCCCCAATGAACGAGAGGTCCACAAATTGAGCGATCAAACCTTCCTACAGTTAGGATTGTCTCAAAACACCCACTTGGTCAAACCTTCTTACAGTTAGGACCACAGTCAAAATCCCCTCTCGATTCCCCCAATGAACGAGAGGTCCACAAATTGAGCGATCAAACCTTCCTACAGTTAGGATTGTCTCAAAACACCCACTTGGTCAAACCTTCTTACAGTTAGGACCACAGTCAAAATCCCCTCTCGATTCCCCCAATGAACGAGAGGTCCACAAATTGAGCGATCAAACCTTCCTACAGTTAGGATTGTCTCAAAACACCCACTTGGTCAAACCTTCTTACAGTTAGGACCACAGTCAAAATCCCCTCTCGATTCCTCCAATGAACGAGAGGTCCACTTTCAAATCGAGTGATCAAACCTTCCTACAGTTAGGGTCATCTCAAACTCCTGCTTGGTCAAACCTTCCTACAGTTAGGACCAAAACCGCAATTCACTCTCGATAAACGAGAAATTCATCTTTAGTTCGGTAATCAAACCTTCCGACAGTTAGGGTTATCCGAATCTTTTCGATTCTCGGAGTGGAGATCCCACTCTCAGTTTCACCTTTCCGGATTCTGGAGGTGGAGATCCCACCTCGAGTCTCCTTTCCAGTTGAAGATGGAATATAAAATTCTTCTTCTTCATTGTCGGGAGATAGAATATAAAAATTCTTCCCCCATTTCGGGTTCGTCTTTGCCCCAAGAGAAGACACCACCTTTTTCAAATCCCAAAATTTGTGCCTCACAGGTACTAGGAAGTTTATCCCGAATCCTAAGCAGGGATAAGTCTGCGCCTAACACGCGCTGCCGGTTTAGTCTTTTTCCGCACAAAAAGACACCAGAGTTCGATTCTGGGGTATTCTATCCTGAAACCTAAGCAAGGATAAGTCTGCGCCTAACCCGCGCTGCCGGTTAGTTCTTAACCGTTGAAAAGAACATCCGTCCACATATTCAACATTGTGGCAGGTTGTTATTAATAACACCAAAATCCATGCCTTACACGCATGGGGAATTTCATCCTGAATCCTAAGAAAGGATATGCCGACGCCTAACACGCGTCGCCGGTTTAGTCTTTTACCGATTGAAAAAGACACCAGAATACCAGTCTGGGGTATTTTTATCCCGAAGCCTAAGTAGGGATAAGTCAACGTCTAATACACGTTGCTGGGTAGCCTATTCCCATAACAATGGTAAAGCCTATGTATTCAACATCATAGCACAAAGTCTAAGAGAATTCACTCTCTTAGCACAACGTTACATGCGGAACGGATTTAGACAATCCGCATGCTAGCCCGACTCAAACGGTAGTCGGTAAAGGCTAATCAAATCCGTTAAAGGCTTGGGGTTAGCCAAAAATCCTAAAGTCAACGCCTAACACGCGTCGCCGGGTAGTCTATTCCCGTGAGAAAGACGAAGTCTACGTATTCGAAGTCGTAGCATCAAGTCTAAGGGAGTTCATTCCTTTAGCACAACGTCACATGCGGAACGGACTTAAGACAATCCGCATGTAAGCCCGATTCAAACGGTAATCGGTAAAAGCATGACAAATCCGTTGAGGGCTGAGGATTTGCCAAAAATCCTAAGTCAACGTCTGATACACGTTGCTGTTTAGTCTTTTCACAGGAGAAAGACGAAGTCTACGTATTCAATATCGTAGCACTAAAAGAGTTAACTCTTTTAGCATAACGTCACATGCGGAACGGACTTAAAACAATCCGCATGCTAGCCCGACTCAAACGGTAGTCGGTAAAGGCGCATCAAACCCGTTGATGGCTGAGGATTTGCCAAAAATCCTATAAATACGAAAGTCACTGACGCATCAGCTTCTTTAGTTGGTCTCGTGACCTGAGCAACATACGACGTTCAAAACCCTAAGGTCTACGCCAGACAACGCGTAACCTTAGGTCAACGCCAGTCAACGCGTTGAAGTTCAAAATTCTGACAACGGTCAGACAATAAATGCAGCACCGGAACCCTTACAGACATTCGACAAAGCACCGAATAGCCTGAAGGATTGAAGGAATCAAGAACAGAAGCCATTCCAAAGTCCCATTACACCGACTGAAGGTTGGGACGATCATATCCAAAGTATTCCAGACTCTTCTATAAAAGAACGAGACTGAAATACTTTGGAGGGGGTATCTGTAGGCATATAAAATTGCTTATAGGTCCCTTAGCTCAGCTCGGCACAAACCGACAAACCAACGAGGCAACGAGATTGACTAATCGCACGCAAGCAACGGAATACGTCCATTCGCGTGTGGGATCAAGCCAAGTGTTCGAAGAGTCAACGAGTCATCCAACCAAGGGCATACTCGGACGAATCTCGATCGAATCAAGATCAGTTTCGGACTCGAACTCAGAAGTGGATTTACTGCCAAATCAGGTCAACGAATCAAGTCTGGATAAATCAACCACAGAACCGAATCACAGATAGAACCAAGAGCGGAAAACGACGGAACAACACACCCGGAGGGGCTCGGCTCAAACCGAGCCACCTCAAGGTGGCTCGGCCAAAGCCGAGCCACCCTAAGGGCCACCTTGAGGTGGCCGACCTCTGACACGTGTGCACGAGCACAGGTTCGAGTGCTTATAAATAGGCTAGGCATTGTTCATTTTCAAGGGTTGGAAAATTTGGAGGCGAAGCTCTGCTGAATTCAAGACTCGAAACTTCGGCCACCCAGAGGTGGCCGACACTGTTCCGTGCGCGGGCACAGTAAAGGGTGCCTATAAATAGGCCACTTGGTTCATTTGTTCAAGGGTTGGAAATTTTGGAGGCGAAGCTCTGCCGGATTCAAGACTCGAAACTTAAAAAAGATTGGAGCTTTGGGACTTCGGGGACTCACTCTTCCAGATCTGGTGCTCAGCGATCGTCAACGCCAAAAAAGGCAGGTGTTCGAGAGGACCGGATCTCAGATCTACGCAGACTTACTCCGGATCTAAGCTTGGTCTTAGATCCCGAGACTTGGACGATTGTTTCCTTGGTGAATCAATCCTCCCCGGCTATTATTTCCTTTGTGGAATAATACCCGTCGTACTGCTTAGATCTGACCGGATTTAGATCTCGCGGTGGTCCACGGCAAACAACCCCGGCGCAGGCAAAGAACCCACAAAGCAAGAGACCGCAAAACAGGATCTTGCGATTTGTTCGACACAAAAGGAGAAAGTTGTAATTTTTCTTTATTTTTCTTTGATTTCGTTGTAACCGGATCTAAAAAAAGACCGGATCTTTGTAAACACAAAAAGTTGTTAATTAAGAGCGCAATGGAATCAGTAACAAAGAAAGAAACGATTTTTCCCGCGAACACCAATTTGATATTGCGACAACAACTATTTATTCCTCTTGTATTATACTTTTACCTTAAATACTGGAGGAATACTGTAAGCGCCGGGAATACAATATTAACGTGGCACACTTTGTGGTCCCGTCGCTCTATTGTTAAGAGTCGACGAGTGGAAGGTGTTGCGATTGGAGCAACTTTGAGGACTTATCGCTCTGTTGACGAGAGTCAATAAGGTAGAAGTGTTGCGTTTGGAGCAACTTTGAGGACTTATCGCTCTGTTGACGAGAGTCGATAAGGTAGAAGTGTTGCGTTCAGGGCAACTTTGGGGACCTATCGCTCTATTAACGAGAGTCGATAAGGTAGAAGTGTTGCGTTTAGGGCAACTTTGGGGACCTATCGCTCTATTGACGAGAGTCGATAAGGTAGAAGTGTTGCGTTCAGGGCAACTTTGGGGACCTATCGCTCTATTGACGAGAGTCGATAAGGTAGAAGTGTTGCGTTTAGGGCAACTTTGAGGACCTATCGCTCTATTGACGAGAGTCGATAAGTTAGGAGTGTTGCGATCGGAGCAACTTTGAGGACCTATCGCTCTATTGACGAGAGTCGATAAGTTAGAAGTGTTGCGTTCAGGGCAACTTTGAGGACCTATCGCTCTATTGACGAGAGTCGATAAGCTATGAGTGTTGCGATCGGAGCAACTTTGAGGACTTATCGCTCTATTGACGAGAGTCGATAAGTTAGAAGTGTTGCGTTCAGGGCAACTTTGAGGACTTATCGCTCTATTGACGAGAGTCGATAAGGTAGAAGTGTTGCGTTTGAAGCAACTTTGGGGACCTATCGCTCTATTGACGAGAGTCGATAAGTTAGAAGTGTTGCGATTGGAGCAACTTTGAGGACTTATCGCTCTATTGACGAGAGTCGATAAGGTAGAAGTGTTGCGTTCAGGGCAACTTTGAGGACTTATCGCTCTATTGACAAGAGTCGATAAGGTAGAAGTGTTGCGTTCAGGGCAACTTTGAGGACTTATCGCTCTATTGACGAGAGTCGATAAGGTAGAAGTGTTGCGTTCAGGGCAACTTTGAGGACTTATCGCTCTATCGACGAGAGTCGATAAGGTAGAAGCGTTGCGTTCAGGGCAACTTTGAGGACTTATCGCTCTATCGACGAGAGTCGATAAGGTAGAAGCGTTGCGTTCAGGGCAACTTTGAGGACTTATCGCTCTATCGACGAGAGTCGATAAGGTAGAAGCGTTGCGTTCAGGGCAACTTTGAGGACTTATCGCTCTATTGACGAGAGTCGATAAGGTAGAAGTGTTGCGATTGGAGCAACTTTGAGGACGGTAGGGTTCAAATTCTTGTGGAAAATGAAACCCATCTCAAGCAGCATATTTTCCAAACATCTGATTTTAGGTATTTAAGAGCGCCTCTCCATACCATTGCGTTTAGTCTAGCTTTACGGACGCAGGGATTTGTCCTGCGTCTAATCGGAAGTTCAAGCGGTTGCAATGATGACGAAGAGACCACACCCGTCGGGAGTCTTGGAACTCTGCACCGTCATTAATTATTTATAAATAGGGTTGATTAGTCATGTCAAGAGGCTTTAACGTTTAAGTTTCTTCCTTGAACTCCCAAACGAGTTTCTTCTCGTTAATTCTAAAAAAAAAATTGTTCGGCTGTTTCGTTTTATCTTCCAGCCATGGCCCCCAAGAGATCTCGCTCAAGTGATGACGACAAGACGGTGCACCCGACCCCGTCGCCAGAGGAGGTTTTTGGGTCTTCTTCCAAGCCGACGTCGACGCCTCCCCCGCCTGGTCTTCGAGGTAAGTCTCTCTATTTTCTTCGTTTTAGTCATTCTCTGCCAATGGGTTTTCTTGACATTCTGAAGACGACTTCTGGTTGATGATGACAAATAAAATTCGTCTCTTCAATCTTGAGAAGAACTTGTATGCTTCTTGACCAAAAACTGTTCATCTCTTTGATCTTGGATGACAAGAGAAGTTCTTGTGTCCATTGTTGAACTCTCCCTGTTGAACACATGGAAAAGTTCCTGTGTTTATTGATAAAAAATGTTTGTCTTAGATACGAACGACTGTTCATGTGTTCTTTGATCTTGAATGTGGAAGAAGGCTTCCGTGTTTATTGATAAGATGAAGGGATTAATCTCTTAATCTGGAACTCAGGCAGAAGTCCTGCGTTCATAGCTGTTGAACGCAGGTTTACTCTCCTTGCGTTCAGGCTGATCCTGACGCATGTTTAGACTTATTGCGTTTGCCTCCATCTATTTTATTAACTTTGCTTTGGCTCATATGCCAGGTGGGGCTTCTGCTGTTGAGCCTATTGTTGTATCTGATGATGAAGAAGAAGGAGTTCTCCCAGAGGACGCCCCTCTGATTACACCGCTTGTAATGGTTCCTCGTGGTAAAATGTACACCCCAGACCTTGAGAATGTAAACTTCCTCACCAATCTCCTGGAGAACATGGTGAAGCAGGCACATTTCATCGCTGAGCAAGGATGGGCTCCATTTTCAGATTTTCTGGATTCGTTCTTTGATGTGATGGACTTGCTAGAACGCCTCAATCGCAGTTGGGCTGGTCATTGTGCCAGGAAGGTTCACTCGTTCAGACGTTCAGTGGAACTCATAGAGGAGCTGCAGAGCACTGACTTGGAGCCTGAAATAGAAAAGACTCTTCAGGCTTTGCGATCAGAAGCTGGCACTGCTGCTCTCACCGCTGAAGAACTGAGAGCGAAGGCTGCCACAGAGGTCCGAGCTAAGAATGCTGCACGTATAGCCCAGGCTAGGGCCCATCTCGCGTCCTTTTCCCTTCGGGAACCTCCTTTTTATATTCGATAACTTTTTAGTCTGTAATAACTATTTGATACTCTCGTGACAATTATGACTTTTGCCTGTGATGAATTGTGGACATCTCTTGAAATGATATGGTCTTTCTTGTGGTATGAAAACTTCTATAAAATTATTCTCTTGTGTCTGAATATGGTTTGAACGCAGGCCCATTGAGGACATCTGGCTTTGCCAAACAGGTTTGACCTCGACTTCAAGACTTGGATGATAGTCATAAGTCTGATCTTTTAGGTTTCTTCTAGTTTGTAGAGTACCTTCTGAAAGTTGGAACGATCATGTTGTGCGTTCATTGGTGCGAACGCAGTGTCAGATTTTGTAGCTGTAGGACTTGAACGCAGCCGTCAGACTCGCGTTCAGGAGGGCTGAACGCAGGCTTTATCAAGGACGTAGGATTCTGACTTTGTGTTCAAACAGATCTGAACGCAGCTCTAAGATTTGAGCTGTGTTCAGATAAGTCTGACGCACTCCAATTTGTTGGGGATCCCCTTTGTTGTTGTTTGGGGTAATTTCTGGAAGTTGAAATGACCACACAGTGCGTTCGTTGGTGCGAACGCAGCGTCAGGTTCGGCGACTGTAGTACTTGAAACGCAGCTGTAGACATGTTTTGAACGCAACCTTAGGACTTGCGTTCAAAAGTATTGAACGTAGTCAAAATTGGGGTCTTTTCTCAAAACAGATTATGCTGATAGCTATCTGAAAAGACTTTGGAAAATTCTTTTATTAAAATGAATTTTAAATCGTCAGAGGTGTAGTGTTAACTTGACGACATACAAAGTAGGAGAATTTATTTGATTAGACAAACATTTGATGAGCAACCCCCAGCTAAGCTCAAGAAACTTGTAGCTTACGGGTAATATTGCTTGAGAAATTTTCCATTAACTGGCATCATAAGTCTGTCGCCTTTCTTGTTGATGAGACGATAAGCTCCGTTGGAATAGACTGTCTCCACGACAAAGGGTCCTTCCCATTTGGGATTAAATTTCCCTTTGGTTTTATGAGTCATTACCATGGGTCGTCGATTAGCCAGAACTAAATCGCCTTTCTTAAAAATCCGCTCTCTGACCTTTTTGTTGTAGGCTTTAGAGATGCGGGCTTGATATAATTCAATCTGCTGTTGAGCCCGAAGTCGTTTGTCGTCTAAAGCTTCAAGTTCTTGCAAACGTCGCTCGTGCTTCTCTTCCTCTGTTAGTCCGGTTGCGATAGCGACTCTTAAATAAGGAATTTGAATTTCTAATGGCAGTACGGCCTCGTAGCCATATACCAAAGAAAATGGCGTAGCTCTTGTAGGGGTCCTTACTGTTGTGCGGTAGGCCCACAAACATTCACTGAGTCTTTCGTCC
>NC_033801.1:60029966-60038531 GCF_001876935.1 Asparagus officinalis
CTCTCCACGGACTTGGTTGACTATCAATTGAGAATCCCCAAAAGCTTCGAGATATTCGACCCCCAACTCATTGGCGAAACTGAGTCAAATGAGAAGCGCGTTGTACTCGGCTACGTTATTGGAATACGGACTAGTCAGTGAATAAGCCCGAGGCATCACATGATTCCCCGGGGAAATAAAGACAACTCTAACTCCGGATGAAACTTTAGAACATCCTGGGGTTATTGCCCTATTAACTGCCCTTGAAGCACCATCGAAGTATAATTGCCATACTTGTTGGTACGATGTAGTGTTAACCTCATGGGTTTCATCCGGCAAGTCATCATATACTTCTGCCTTGATCGACTTCTGTTGTTTGAAGTGCAAATCATATTGGGACAAGAGAAGGGCCCACTTCGCTAACCGCCAATTCATAGAGGTCGGTTGCGTCATAAATACCCGTACTGGATTAATGTTAGAAATGACGTAAATCGTCTGTCCAACCAGGTAATGCCGCATATTTTGCACTGCGAATACCAATGCGAGGCATTCTTTCTCAATCATCGGATATCGAGACTCGGCACCTACCAAGGTTCGACTTAGGTAATAGACTACCTGTTCGTGACCATTATCATTGTCTTGTGCTAGTAAGGCACTTATCGAGTGGTTCATCGCCTTGAGGTAAATCAAGAACGGTCTACCTGATTTTGGTGCAACGAGAACAGGAGGATTCATCAGATATGTTTTGATATCTTCGAATGCTTTTTGGCAGGCGTCGTCCTAAATAAATGACACACCAATGGTTGGCACTTCCCAGAAAGATTTGAGATGAACCGTCGAATGTAAGCTAAACGCCCTTGCAATCCTCTGAGCTCTCTTAGATTTCTAGGGGGTTGCAGTTCATGTATCGCCTTCACCTTATCAGGATCGATATGTATACCTTTAGTGGTGACGACGAATCCAAGGAATTTTCCGCTGGACATTCCAAGGAAGGATTTAGTGGGGTTCATCTTCAACTGATGACTCCGCATGAGATCGAACATCGTCTTCAAGTCCTTGATGTGATCTTCTTTGTTGCGGCTTTTTACAATCAAATCATTAACGTAGCACTCGACTGTTTTCCTGAGATGTTCTTGGAAAATCTTAGTCATTGCTCGCTAGTACGTGGCGCCTGCATTCTTTAGACCGAAGAGCATCACCGTGTAGCAAAAGACACCAAGGGGCGTTCTGAACGCTGTATGCTTCTCGTCATCTGGGTGCATCTTGATTTGGTTATATCCTGAAAAACCATCCATAAAAGACATTCTCTCAAATCCGCACGTATTGTCGATAATGACATCTGTGATTGTTGACAGGTTTGGCATCCGGCTTGATATCGAGGCGGTGCATTGCTACATTGGGGTCGAGCCCTATCATGTCCTCATAGTTCCACGCGAAGACGTCAATGTATTCCCTGATGAGAGCAATTAGTTCCTCCTTCTCATTTGAGGGAAGACTATCGCTGATGAATATAGGCTTTGGGTTGGCCTCGTCACCCATGTTAACTTGGACTATTTTACTTCAGTGGGGGGTTCTCTCTGTTCGAACCTATCACCATACTGCATGTTCAGGTGATGAACCCATGGGTCTTCCCATGTTGGCATTTGATCATCGTTCTCCATTGTGGACGGATCAGCTGTAGCCATGTTCGCCATTAGGGCTTTGAATGCTTCCCCCAGGCTTGTATCAGAATCCCATTTTGAGGAGTCTGACGAGTACCCATTTTTGTATTGCTCAGATGATTGGTTATTGATTAACCAGCAACATTCATCTTCTGAAGAAGATTCATACCCTAACCCTCGTCTGTATTTATAATAATCGTCCGGTTTCCCTTTTGGTACATATGCCGCTTTGGCTGGAATACGAGGACCTCGATCGAAGTATAAACCTTCTCCGAGTGTAAAATCATATCCCTATTTTTCCATAAGCTTGCGTGCTTCAAGGCTATACTTAGATAAATACCGACCAGGTTTGTCATCATTCTCATCTTCCCTTAAAAAATGATCTGGTAATGGAGAGCTTTTTCCTTTATTGTAAATCACTTCTTTTTCACCTCCTATATTGGTCGGGATGACCAGGGTTGTTCCGAAAGAATGTTGGAGGTGTTCCTTTGCTATATAGGACGATCGAAGCGGCATATATAAATTGGGATTATCATACAATTCTTTTATCACATCATCAAGAGACAGGGAGTACTCTAAATCGTTATTTATTTCATTATTGGCAAGTTGCCACTTACATCTGCCCTCTGACGATTGTTCATCGTCAAGGTTGAACACATCCCATAATTCAAGGAGCAGTCAAGCTGTCTCCCTCACCTCTATTAGTGGTCAAATCCCATGAATCAAGGGATGGCCCATGTCATCCCTTGCCTATTAAAACCCATCTTCAGCCAGCATGAAAGAGGGATTGGCTGTTGCATATTCTGCTGGCTAATCTCCCAAAGGTTGAACCTGGACCTTTGCCAAAGGCCCCCTCATTTGAGAACCGAAGCTCCGGCAGCAACTTCGATCGGATCGTCCAAGGGAAGCAGACTCGGCACGAGCACCGAGCGAGGTCCCTCCGCTTCTGTTGTAAACATTTGATTATTAGTTTGTAATAAGCCGTTATTATCAATACAAACGAAGTTCCCTGTTTTCGGGAGATCAAAATTTACACCTACAGAAGATGGCGACCACAGTGGGAGAATCCGTTCATTCAGATGAATTGGTGGTGGCGCAGTCTGACGAAGTTGCTGCAGGGACTACTGTTGAGTCCCTTGTGATCAAATTCGAAGGGTACTTACAATCGTCCTCTTCTCGCAGCAATACATCTCGCGATGGTTGCAGAGTCGTGCGGGTGGCCCAGCCCCAAGAGGCTGAGGCAACCAAGCCTGAGGGATCTACCCAAGCCGAGGCAGGGGGTTCTTTTCCCCCCGAACCAGTTGAGGCCGAGCCGAGATTCGAGAATGCAGGTCTAGGGGCTGCTGAATGGGTCGATGAACGATCCTCGCAGACCCCTGTGCAAGAGGAATCAACCATTTGTGTCGACGCAGAATACGCCTCCGTCGTCGACATGAACGCTCCTCGTTCAAAAAGATCCAAACAGCGGCGACGAAAAGCTCTCGCTCGTCTCGAGGCACAATCCCTCATCCCCCACGACAGCCTGAATTATTATTCAGGCTTGAGGCGAATCAACCTCTTGAGCCAGGTTCCCATTTTTGGCGAACCGCTCAAATCAGGCGAGCTTAGCAGTTTAGGCGAGCCCATCTCTTTGAGCCAGGTTCCCGATTTTGGCAAACCGCTCAAATCGGGCAAGCCTAGCAGTTTAGGCGAGCCCAACCACTTGAGCCAGGTTTCTATTTTTGGCGAACCGCTCAAATCGGGCGAGCCTAGCAGTTTAAGCGAGCCCCACTCTGTGAGCAAGGTGCTCAATTTTGGCGAACCAAGGGCACCTGGCGAACTCTGCAGTTTAAGAGGGCTTCGTCAAACAAGCGAACTTCACCAAGCTCGCCTGACGGCCCAAGATCGCCAGAAAGGCGAAGCAACAGCTCGCCAGACAGGCGCAGGCACACTGTGCCAATCTCGCCTGACGGGCGAACCTCGCCAGCATGAACCTCGCCAACACGCTCACGCCCAAATGGGGGTGGCCACCTCGTTTGCCTGCACGGGTCTGACGTCCGTCTCTGACGACGACGACGATTGCTCAGCAGTGGCAATGTCGGAGACTTCAAGCTCAGTTCAGGGCAAGCACACAAATGTGCACATGACTGACATCCCTGAGGAGATGTCTAGGAGGCTCGACGAGCAACAAGCAACCATCGACTCCCTGAAGGAGATGTTGGAGCAGCTCCTGAGCGAGAAGAAGAGGAAGAGAGAGAGGACTTCGCGGGCTTCGCATAAATCCTTGAAGCACAAAGAGCGGGTGCCTACTCCTTCTCACTCCTCATCCGAGTCATCTAGAGGAGCGTCATCTTCGGGCCATAACCCAAGAGACAAGAGGTTTGACGATCTCCAAAGTCAACTCGACGCCTTGAAGCTCCAGAAGCATGCGAACAAGCTGGGGGTTGTCAGACCGTATCCAATTGAATGGGATGCGGTCTCCTACCCGGCAAAGTTCGAGCCGCTGGACCTCCTGCAGTTCAATGGAAAGGGTTCTCCTACCCAGCACATCTACTACTTCCAGGCGCAAACTGGACACATAGTGGGAAACGATCCCATTATGACTCGACTGTTCATTGGTACCCTCAAGGGGGTCGCTTTTGAATGGTTTCGCAGATTGGAGCCTGGGTCCATCACCTGCTGGAAGGACATGGAAAGGCTCTTCGTGGCCAGATTCTTCGATGATGACACAGAAGTATCTATGGCCACCCTGCTAACTGTGAAGCAGAGGAAGACAGAGTCTGTAAGCAGCTTTGTCAAGAGATTCAGAAACCGATCGTTGCATTCCCGCGATCGAGTTTCCGAGGCCACGCTTATCGAGATGTGCCGGAACAATCTCTCCATCAGCGTTCTGTCCAATATGGGCGCTGTTGAAGCTCGCTCATGGAAAGACTTACTCCGCCAAGGAGAACAAGTCGAGAGCATGCTCAAGCATATGGGTGACGAAGACCCGCATGAATTTCGAGGAGATGATGACCAAGATGCCTTGGTAGTGGAGACCATTTCCTCATATCCTACGATTTCCCCCGTTGATCCTCTTAACTTGATGATGGATCTTTTAAAACTATCAAGTTAACTATTACCTCTGATAGTCTCCTCCAAATTTCCCCCGTTAGTCCTCTTCAATAGGACGGCGGGCCCACGAAGCTAAGCTCCACTTCTTGAGCCAAGTTCCCGGTTATGGCGAACCGCTCAAATCAGGCGAGTCTAACAGTTTAGGCGAGCCCATCTCTTTGAGCCAGGTTCCCAGTACGGGCGAACCGTTCAAATCAGGCGAGCCTAACAGTTAGGCGAGCTCCACTTCTTGAGCCAGGTTCCTAGTACGGGCGAACCGCTCAAATCAGGCAAGCCTAACAGTTAGGTGAGCCCCACTTCTTGAGCCAGGTTTCCATTTATGGCGAACCGCTCAAAACAGGCGAGACTAGCAGTTCTGGTGGGCTGCATCAAACTCCCACTTGGTCAAACTTCAGATAGTTAGGACCAAAGCCATAATCCCCCGCCAATCCTCTTCAATAGGATGGCGGGACCCCCACTGTCATGTTAACGGTCACCTAGCCATAATCCCCCGCCAATCCTCTTCAATAGGATGGCGGGACCCCCACTGTCATGTTAACGGTCACCTTTGACGAACCAACTTACCAGTCCTCTTCAATAGGATGGTAGGTCCATAGAGTTACTCAAATTGCAATAAACTCCCACTGTCATGTTAACACTACACCTCTGACAAAATCAACTTACCAATCCTCTTCAAAAGGATGGTAGGTCCTCAAAGTCGCTCCGATCGCGGCAATTCCTATCACGTTAACGATTACCTCTGATAGCCGACACCGTCATTCCCGCAAATGACGTTGTCCGATCAGTCGTCATACTCATACGTCCCTGAACGATTTGATTCTCCCAGCACCGTCTTTCCCATAAAAGGCGTTGTTGTTTGATAGTGGCCTACTATGCGATGTGCTGCTATTTCAGGGTTCGTCTTTGCCCCAAGAGAAGACAAATCAGGGTTCGTCTTCATCTTTGCCCTAAGATAAGCTTCCCCCCTAGACTCCAACGGGTATACGAGTATAAACTGTTCCCTCTACTCCAACTGGTGCATGAGTCTAAAATGCTCCCTTATACTCCAACTGGTGCATGAGTCTAAACTGCTCCTACCCTCCGACTGGTATACGAGGTTAAACTGTTCCCTTAATCCAAACCCCTTGAGAGGCTAAGGATAGAGGAGAAATTTTAGCATTAAGCCAAAGAGAAACTCCTCGACAACTTACCATGCTAAGGGCAAAAGCATGGCTAGTCCAACTCAAACGGCAGTTGGTAAAGACGAATCAAGTCCGTTGATAGCTGAGGGTTTGCTCAAAATCCTAGAAGGCGATCATCAGCTGCGAGCGAAGAGGTCAGCTTCACCGAGCTTGTTGGAGGGCTCCTCACTCCATCTGAGCGGGGATCACTTTACGGGTCTTCATATCCAAAGTGTTCCAGACCCCATGCGGCCCGATTCAAGTCTGAAAACTTTGGAGGGGGTCTTGTAGGCAATAAAAATTGCCTTTAATCCTTATCAGAGAAATTCAGAACAAAACTGCTAAAACCTCGCCCGAAATAGCAGAAAAAGGGGAAAACGCAGATATCTCCCAAACCATAAGGAATTTGGCGAAACAAAGGAAGCGAACTGAAGCATTCGGCTCGGTTCGGATGGCTCCATCTCGTTGAGATAGGCGATTTTCATATATAATTCGTCCAATTCCGACTTACGGTTTGAAAGTTACGGCCTATTTTTCGATCCATGCTATAGAGCTCGCCTGCAACTCAAATTCGCCTGCAGTCCCAAATCCGCCTGCAGACCCAAGTCTGCCTGCGCACCTGAGCTCGCCTGCAGACCCAGTTCGCCTGCAAGCTCGCCTGCAGACCCAAGTCTGCCTGCAGTCCTAAGCTCGCCTGCAGACCCAAGCTGCAGACTCGCCAGCTCACTGTCAACTGCCCACTTGGAGTATGGGAACAGTTACATCAGTGGTCAAATCCCACAAATCAAGGGAGAGGGCACAATACTCCAGGCCCGTCAGATGGCCGTCCACAGTACGAATGAGCGGACAGGCGCCGAAACAGCCTGCACCCTCATAAATGCGGCTCACCTCAGTTGTCCAGGTGAAGGGACGAGAGCCGCCAACGCTCGGTGGTTGGTCAGATCCACGCAAGCATCTGACAGCCGTTGTCACGCATACGAGGAGGGGCTTTCCCACTCCTATGTAGCGTGATGCAGAGCACAGCTCTTCGAATGACCATTGACGGTACGAATGAACAGCAGGACGTCTCCGAACAACGTGTGGTCACATCCCATAATTCAAGGAGCAGTCAAGCTATCTCCCTCACCTCTATTAGTGGTCAAATCCCATCCACCGAGGAACCCACGTTAAACAAGGAGGGTCTTCCCTCCGCTTCTGTTGTAAACATTTGATTATTAGTTTGTAATAAGCTGTTATTATCAATACAAACGAAGTTCCCTGTTTTTGGGAGATCAAAATTTACACCTACACGCCTACATCAATTAAAGCCTGGATCTTATCTTTGAGATGGTAGCATGACTTGGTAGGGTGATGGACCGCCCTATGGTATGCGCAATACTTCGGATCTGTCACTTTGCTAGCCCCTTCTTGATCCACGATCGACGGCAGCTGAATCTTGTTATTTTCCAACAGGTACTTAAAGATGTCGGGAACTTCGTCATCTTTGAAGGAGTACACTTTAGGAAATCTTGCCTCCGAAGATTTCCGCTTCTGAGGCCGTTGTTGCCATTACGACCGAGATTGTTGTGGTGCTTGTTGCTGCGGCTGTTGCTGAGTTACGACCGAGATTGTTGTGGTGCTTGTTGCTGCGGCTGTTGCTGAGGTTGCAATTGGAAAGTTTGATTCGTATCAACTGCATTAGCATGTGCCTTACCTTTCCCTCGTGGGACGAAATTCTGTTGTGGATCATTCGTTGCCTGTTGGCCTCTTTCCGCCTTCTTTCTTCTGAGGAATCGCTCGGCTTGCTCTCCTCGGACCTTCAAATCCTTCCATGTTTTGGACGGTGCTGTCCCCATTGCTTCCAACACGTCCAATGCGAGGTTGTTGTGGCAAGTCTAGAGAATGAACTCCTCAGTGATCGGGTCCCGACAGTTCATCGCCTTGTTCCGGAACCTTTTGACGAAGGTATCAACCAATTCCCCATCTTTTTGTTTCTCGTCAAGCAAGGACCCGATGGATATCTCGGTGTCGTCATCGAAGAAGTTAGCGAGGAATTTAGTCTCTATGTCGTCCCAGCTATTCACGCTTCCTGGCTTGAGGCAGCGATACCAATCGAAGGCGGCTCCACGAAGAGTACCAACGAAGGACCGTACCATCAGAGGCTCATTACCAGAGATAACCCCCAGGTGTGATTTGAAGTAAATCAAATGCTGAGTGGGTGAACCCATCCCATTAAACGGCGTGAAGTTAATTAGATTGAACTTCGCCGGATACGGGATCGATTCCCATTCTCTTGGGTATGGACAAGGAATGCCCGTCTTCTTCATCTCTTGAGCGGAAATCAACGTATTGATTTTGCTCTCGAGGTTTTTAATCTTCAAGCTTTCACCTGTGTTTTCGCTAGCATTCTCGTTACCACCCCCTGCATTGACGGGAGGATGATTGGCATTATGAGCTTCATTCGCATTTGTATCCTCATCTTCCTGATTAACCTGGTTACGACGACTTGGTTCGCCTTGCTGGTTTGTCAGTGCTTGGATTTGTTGGTCATGCATTTCTCTCATATTCTGCATGGCCATCTGCATTTCGAACCTGAAGCTCTCCTGTTGTTTAGCCATGGCTTCTTCAAGCATCTTGGCCACTTGTTCCGCACTTATCATAAATGACTCGCGGGGTTGTCCCTCGCTGGACAC
>NC_033801.1:60038805-60039238 GCF_001876935.1 Asparagus officinalis
TCGTTTTCCGGTTTCGCGGTTTATCCGAACTCTGATTTGTTAATCTGGACTCTGATTTGGCAGTCCGGTTCCTGATTTGGCAGTAAATCCGCTTCGGTGTTTAACCTCGTCGCCTCGTTAATCTGCTTCGTCGCATCTCACTTAGCTTCGATGTTGTGGTCTAACGATCACGCTTGGATACATCGCCCGATGGTTCGTTGGTTTTTCGAATCACCGTGCCGAGCTGTGTTAAGGACCTATAAGTAGTTTTATACGCCTACAGATAGCTTTCGGAGACTGCGTTTGTGGCCGAACATGAGCTGCGTTTGCAGCGATTTGGAAGCTGCGTTGGAAGCTGCGTCTGAGCTGTGTTTGCAGCGATTCGGAAGCTGCGTTGGCAGCGTTGGAAGCTGCATCTGAGATGCGTTCGTGGCTATGAACGCGGTGCGTCTTG
>NC_033801.1:60040238-60044937 GCF_001876935.1 Asparagus officinalis
CGCCTCGTTGGTTCGTCGGTTTGTGCTGAGCTGTGCTAAGGGACCTATAAGCAATTTTATATGCCTACACTCCTCTTCAGTCAAGGAGTTGTCCGCTTAATGCGCACTAGTTATGACGAAGAGGGCTCGTCAAAGGCAGCACCAACGTTTCGCACATCAGTTCGCCAAGGCCTTGGAGTAGATTGGAGGACTCCGCTAATCAGGTAGATATAGATTTTAGCAGGGGTCAAGTGACTAAGTTGCCACCACAACGAGCAATTAACTTCTTCTCCAAACCATCAACCAACAATTGGGTCTGTGTTAAAAGGACTCATTTAACTCTCGAGGAGCGTATCTAGAAGCATCACGCACTTCTCATGAATGCATGGATTCTTGTGTAGAAGGCACAGTAACTATAGAAGGAAGAGGTGGTCAAAGAACCACCAAAATTGTGTCAAGTCTCGGTGCCAAAGGCCAAAACAATGCCAAAATCAACTCGGAAAATTGCTAAAACACCTCCTCCAGGTCGAGACAATCTGAACTATCTCACACCTAGCCAAGACTGCACAGACTGTCTCGCACCTAGCTAAGATAGTACAAACTATCTTGCACAGACCAAGGCCCCTGTGGGTGTCTCCCCGCTTCCATCAACCTTCGTTCCCGCTTTGTCTACTCCCGTGCTTTTGGTGAAGTCTTACGACAGTGTTGATCTGTCCAAATTCAAGGTTACGATGGCGGATCACCTTGGTCCTCTATATGAAGATCGACGCAAAGCTCTGCTGACCTTTTTGTTTTGATTATGTTTTTAACAAACAATTTACAACTAATATTATTTGTCTAGTGTTTGTGTTTTTATATTTATTCTAGAAAAACAATGTATTGGAGGTTGGATGGAATCGAGCATTCACGATCATATCCATTGGAGGATGGAAGGAATAGTGGAGTGAAGCAATACATTTCAAGTCAAGATCCAAGATCAAGCTTCATCCGTAAAGTTTAACAAGAAGAGCTTATTGAAGATCAAGATCATTGCTTAATACAAAACCTAAACCGAAAAAAGGTACTTTGATCGCCTACCCTAGTGCTCCAATGCGATGTCCGGGTGGGTTAGGTTTTGTATTATGTGTGTTAAATACTTTAAGCTCAATCATATACACACATACACGTATTTGGTTTATATATATATATATATATATATATATATACATATGGTTTTCAAATTTATAAAAAAATGAATTTGTGAAAATATTAAGTTATTTGTTTATAGACTTGATATACATCTTTTATTATTTCAATAAAATTATTTTACAAAGTTTCAAAACTTGGTTTATGTCAAAACATCAAATTTCAAGTTTGTCAAGTTTTCATGTTTTGGATATTTTTACAAAATGATGATATTTTACAAATGGTAAGTGAAAATTAAAAAATATTTTTTGCAACATGTTTATTATCATGTTTGTAAGCAATTTCCAAAGTTTCATAATTTTTGGATTTTATTTGCTATTTTTTAAAGACTCTTGAAAAACGGATTTACTATTCAAAACTGGCTGATAATGTGTTATCAGTCAACTGATGCAAGGGTTCAGTCGACTAAAGGTCTCGTCTAGAATAACAAAAACTTTCTATTTCTTATTCAGTCGACTGATGATGTGTTGTTGGCGCGTAACGGTCAGCTTATTAGTCGGCTGATGAATAGTATCAGTCGACTGATGGCCTCATAACGGCTAGTTTTCTAGTTTGTTGAGTTTTTGTTATTTTATCTTTTTGCTTAGTTTTTACTGGTTTTTGGGCTTTGTCTTATGATCGTATATATACCCCTTGCCCTCTAACATTCTAAAGATATTAAGAGGTGTTTTAAACAAGTTTACAAAGAGTTTTAGTTTGTTTTAAGTTTCGTTTAAGTTTGAGTTTGAGTTTTAAGTTTGTGAAGAAATTTTCACAAGAGCTAGAAGAAATCATCCTTTGGTGTTTGAGCTTCAACTCATCTCTCTCTATCTCTTTTGTCAATCATTAGAGAAGTATTCTAAGCTCAATCTAGCTTTACATTTATATATAATTGTTTGATTATCAATTTATTAAACTAGAGTTTATATTGAGTTTAGTTTTGATTTCACTCATTGTTTACACACATCCACTTGAGCTTAAGTATCTTCATACATAGTATATTTAGGATTGTGAGAGTTGTAATAATTGAGTGTGAGCCTACATTGAGTTTTCATCCATAGTAGAGAACAAATGTTTGTATTTGTTGGCCTTAATTGTGAGTTACTCTTTGTAATACACTTGTACATCGAGAGGAGTGTGTGGTGAGAGACGAGATCATCCAAAGAGGAGTGACGTCGGTAGTAAATCCTAGGGAGAGCTTGTAAATCCGAGCACTTGAGGGAGATACGGGCTAGAGACCAACACTTAAAGGGTGTAGAGTGGGATTGCAAGAGTGTTGATTGTAATATTTTCGGTGAGCTAGAAAACCAAGTGTGAGGTGTAAATATTTTCGGGTGAGCATTAAAAACCCGGTGTGATAGTGGATTTCTCCCTAGGAGTGGGGAGGAGACGTAGGTCTAGGAGACCAAACTTCATGATCATATTATGTATTTGCATTGTTTATTTGCACACTATCACTCTTGTTTATTTGCCCTTTGTTTATATGTCCTTGCTAATAATTAATTAAATATCCATCTTGCTAGGATATTTTATTAGTAAGTTTTTAATTTAGCATAAATCAGATTAGATTAGCATAAGATCCTATTCACCCCCCCTAGGGTTCTTTCCTAGGGGAATTAGGGTCTAACAAGCTCATGTTAAAGAATACTTAGGTCCAGTGAATAAATCCTAAGCGACACTTTAGACTGGAGGTCGTATACATCCTCCTAACAAGTCGATTCCTATAACTACACACTTAGGGATGCGTGTGGAAGACTAGGAGCCTATTAAGGTCCCACCCTCACAAAGGCGTGGTTCCAAACATGTGACTCCCAAGAACGCAAAAAAGGTGTTACCTCTCCAGAAGAAAATGTGTCCGTCAGACAACAGCGTTATACCTGGAAATTCAAACCAATAGTCGATAGGTTGCTCCGGTCATAATGATGATGAGTTGTACTATCGGGCTGGGGGTATGAACAAATCTCGAAAGAGAAGTATCCCAGAATTAGATTATCACTGTCCTTGTGAGAGGCTTTTCAGGGTAGTATTATCAAAGTGTAGCTGCCCTAAGACCGCTCCACTGAGGGTCTCGGTAATTGAAAGGATCTCTAGTGAAGCACCCAAATCTAAATCAAGACGCTTCTGCTAAATAAGATCAGTCGGTCAGGATGATAAACTTCTAGAAGTCACCATCAACATGGCCGATAAAGAAAAGTCAACACAGTGTTCCAGTACCGATCCTTTTCCAGGGGCGTCCCAGTGTCTCACTTGGCTACGATCGGGAACTATCAGACCCAAGCCAAATAGAGGACAATCCTCAAATGATGAAGCGTTGGATGTTTGTTCTACAGTTGCTTCTGACAATATAGTGTCTGGCATGGGATGAACTTGAGAAGTGTTCATGATCACTACTGAACAAATGGCTCAACTACTTCAAAAAGCCTTAGCCAAGCAGAAAGAAGAATTTAAAGCAGAAATGGAGTTGACCATGCAACAGATGAGGGAGTTGTATGACGAACAGCTTCAAGCCTTATCAAAATTAGCTCATTGAGTCCAGTCATCATAACACTACCAATCGCATAGATAGTAACTCAGAAGTGGAGGAAAAATCACAATGCTGATACCCCTTTCAACAACAAAAACACTGGGAGTGGTCCCATCGATAATAATAACACTAGTGGTAGTACACTGAGCCTCCTCAACCTCCTCAGCAAACCCCAAAGAAAAATGTAAGAGAGAATAAGAAGATGAAGGACCTCAAGAGCAAAATCACGACTTGATGTCTGCCTAAGAGGTGAAGAAGACCGACATCCCGTGTCCATACCTAAGAGAGTGAGAGTCAATTCCGTATTTGATGAAGTTCAATCTAATTAACTTCATGTCGTTCCACGGAAAGGGCTCACCCACTCAACACCTGATTTATTTCAAGTCCCACCTGGGCTTGATCTCTAGCAATAAACCTCTGATGGTCTGATCATTCATTAGGACCCTTCACGGGGCCACATTTGATTAGTACCGCCGTCTCAAGCTGGGGAGCGTCAACAGCTGGGAAGATATGGAGACCATGTTTCTTACTAATTTCTTTAACAATGATACAGAAGTGTCGATCATAATTCTTTTTTATGAGAAGCAGAAAGACGAAGAGTCGGTGGATAATTTCATCAAACTCTTCCGGAATAAGGCAATGAATTGCCAAGATCCGGTCATAGAGTGTAGGCATATAAAATTGCTTATAGGTCCCTTAGCATAGCTCGGCATAAACCGACGAACCAACGAGGCGACGAGGTTGACGAATCGTACGCAAGCAACAGAATACATCCATTCGCGTGTGGAATCAAGCCAAGTGTTCGTAGAGTCAACGAGTCATCCAAACAAGAGCGGACTCGGATGAATCACGACCGAATCAAGATCAGTTTCGAACTCGAACTCAGAAGTGGATTTACTGCCAAAACAGGAATCGTACTTACTGCCAAATCAGAGTCTAAGTCAACCAAAAAAATGGATACAACGGATACAACGGACAAAACGACGAAACAGAAACGCCTAAGGGGGGCTCGGCCAAAGCCGAGCCACCCAT
>NC_033801.1:60045247-60048029 GCF_001876935.1 Asparagus officinalis
AAAAGGAGAAAAGTTGTAATCTTTGTTTATTTTTATTTGATTTTCGTTGTAACCGGATCTTATAAAAAGACCGGATCTTTGTAACTCAAAAAGTTGTTATTTAAAGATAGCAATGGAATCAATAATGAAGAAAGCAACGATTTTTCCCGCGAACAATCTGGTGACCACAGTGGGAGCCGCCGATCTCGCTGCCGAGATCGGAGCGACGCAGCCGCGGATCTCAATCCCGGTCGTGGAGGAGGTCGAATACGAGTTCGACCAGCAGAAGTTCGAGGAATACTTGTCATCCTCGTCCGGATCAACCTCCCCCCGCAAGTCCAAGTTCTCCTCCAGGAGAAAAACTCGTTGGTATGAAGACGTTGAAAACACCAACGAAGATCTCGCCCCGTTTGATGACAAAGTCGCATCAGGTGAGATTCCTCCAATTCCCAACCAGGTCGGAGCTGCTCTAGCCAACCCTTCTGCCGCAGGGGGCGTGGTGACTCTCTCGAAGAGAGCCCGCCAAAGGCAACGTCAACGCCTTGCGAAACAGTTCGCAAAGGCCAAGGAGTCCGTTGACGGGATCCGCTACAACGCGGATCTGAAGAACAAGAGAGGCAAAAAGCCTCAACAATCAATGAATGGTGGTTCCTCCAAGCCGCCAACAATGGAATGGGTCCATGTCAAACGGAACCGATCAACGCTGGAGGAGCGCATTCGCAAGCGCCGCGCACTATCAGCGCAGGCACGGGCTCAAGCTGAAGAAGCCCGTAGGAAGTTGCAGAAAGAGGTGGCCAAGAAGCCGCCATCAACCAGCAAAGTTTGGAGGTCGAAGTCTGAAACGGCGGTTCAGACCAAAGAGCGTCAACTGCAGTCGTCGAAAGTTCAACTTCCGGCGTATCAATCCAAACCGCCGATGATTTCCACTTGGGCCCAATGAAGAAGCCCCGAATGATTCAACACGCTGGGGGTCGCCACAACCCTCAATATGATGAGGAAATCAAGGCAACTGCACGCACTAATTTGTGCATCGAAGTCCAAGAGCCCGCTAAGAACTCACGCCCAAAAAGGCATGTCTCGAAGCGCGTGACTCTTGAGAGCCCAAAGAAGGCAGTTCACTCTCAGAAGGAAACGTTATCGTCTGATGATGATTGCGTTATCCCTGAGAAATCGTGCCAACACACGATAGGTTGCTCTGACTTTCAAACGGAAGAGCTGTACTATCATGCTGGGGGTACGAGCAAAGCCAGAAAGAGAAGTCCTCGAAGGCTAGAAACTCAGTGCCCTTGTTCAAAGCTCATTCGGGCGGTACTGTCTGAGTGCAACTGCATCAAGGCAGTCCCCGAGAGAATTTCAGTGTTCGAAAGGCTTAGTACCAAAATGCCAAAACCAAGGCCGACGAAGAAGGAGAGTAGTTGAAGATGGAGAATTTCCGAGGGTCACCACCAATATGACCAGCAAGGGGATATCGGCACGGGATAATCTCGAGTCGATTCTGAAAGCACCCCGGCGTATAACCCGTCTGCAGTCCGGAACCATCAAACGAGCAACTTATGGTAGGGTTCGGACAAGACTACCTTCAGAAGATGAAGAATCTGATGCTGGCTCCGTAGTTGCATCGGATAATACGGTGTCCAGCGAGGGACAACCCCGCGAGTCATTTATGATAAGTGCGGAACAAGTGGCCAAGATGCTCGAAGAAGCCATGGCCAAACAGCAGGAGAGCTTCAGGTTCGAAATGCAGATGGCCATGCAGAATATGAGAGAAATATATGAGCAACAAATCCAGGCACTGACGAACCTGCAAGGCGATCCGAGCCGCCGTAATCAAGTTGTTCAGGAAGTTGAGCATACGAATGCGAATGAAGTGTATAATGCTAATAACCCTCCCGTCAATGCAGGGGGTGGTAACGAGAATGCTAACGAAGACTCAGGTGAAAGCTTGAAGATTAAAAACCTCGAGAGCAAAATCAATACGTTGATTTCCGCTCAAGAGATGAAGAAGACGGGCATTCCTTGTCCCTACCCAAGAGAATGGGAATTAATCCCCTACCCGACGAAGTTTAGTCTAATTAACTTCACGCCATTTGATGGGAAGAGTTCACCCACTCAGCATTTGATTTACTTCAAATCGCACCTGGGTGTCATCTCTGGTAACGAACCTCTGATGGTACGGTCCTTCGTTGGCACTCTTCGTGGAGCCGCCTTCGATTGGTATCGTCGCCTCAAGCCAGGAAGCGTCTTCGACGACGACACCGAAATATCCATCGAAACATTGCTTGATGAAAAACAAAAAGACGGGGAGTTGGTCGACGCCTTCGTCAAAAGGTTCCGGAACAAGGCGATGAATTGTCGGGACCCGATCACTGAGGAATTCATTCTCCAGACTTACCACAACAACCTCGCACTGGACGTGTTGGAAGCAATGGGAACAACACCGTCTGACACTTGGAAAGACTTGAAGGTGCGCGGTGAACAAGCCGAAAAAAGAGTATTCCTTCAAAGACAAAGATGTTCCAGCCATCTTCGAATCACTCCTTAAAAATAACAAGATCAAGCTGCCACCGATCACGAATCAGGAGGAAGCTGACAATACTACGGATCCGAAGTACTGCGCATACCACAGGAGGATCCTTCATCCCACCAAGGCCTGCTTTACTTTAAAGAATAGTATCCAGACCTTGGTTGAAGCTGGCGTCATAACGCTAGAGTAAGCCAGTTGAGAACGGCACCGCTCCGATAAGTATAAGAGTATAAACTGCTTCTTAAGACTCCGAAGAGTATATGAGTATAAACTGCTTCT
>NC_033801.1:60049029-60059689 GCF_001876935.1 Asparagus officinalis
TTAAAAGGTCACTTAGAAAGCCCGTTAAAGTAGAAAAAAATCACCAAGGATAAAAGAGTTAAAAAAAAAAATTTTATGTTTTATAGTTGTATATATGGACGTGGAAAATATTTTAAATCAAGCAACTTGAAAGTTATTTAAAACAAAGAGTTAGCATGTTCTTTTCAAAACTTTTAAATTAAATTTCTAAGTTTGGCTTGGTTTTGTATTGCTACAATGAGAAGATTTTCTAGGGGATTTACATTGGAGTTATATATAAAAATGTTTTCTTGATTATTAACTAGCTTCAATTAGAATGTCTAAATATATCAAAGAAAATTAGTTATTTACTGACTTATTTAACTTGGCAAGTTGACCAAATTTTGTGGGTATATTCACTATGCAAACCCTCACGAGACTACAACTCGTCCACTAGGGTAACCTAGGGGTTTAAAGGCTTGTTGTATACGCTAAATACAATCGCGATTCCTGCGAAAGTGAGTTAGGATTTTCTTTTTATTTTCTTTGCTAGAGGACTAGAAAAGTTTAGGTGTGGGGGTATTTGATAATCATATTTTATTACAATTTTATACCCTCATTATCTATTTTATATGAATAAATATACCACTAATAATTATTTTATATTTTAATTGCAGGTTAATGAAGAATAAATCTCAAACTCTCATCTCTCAACAAAAACCCATCGATTAAATGAAGAAATGAATCAAAGAAGCCCATTGGAAAATCAATTTCCAAATTATCCAAAAGCCCAGAATGAAGTCGTGTAGCCTGTAGAAGCCGGAGAAAATAAAAAATCCAATATGAAAAGAAATCATATTCAAAATGGTTGGCCACAAAGAAACGACGATATCTCCTAATCCGGAAGGCGGAATTTAACATATAATATATGAAAATCGCCTATCTCGACGAGACAAAGCTATCCGTGAAATCAGAATTTGGAAATAATGGGCATCGATGTCGGCATCGATGTGGGCATCGATGCTGGCATCGATACCTGCATCGATGCCTGCATCGATACCAGATTACTGTAGCGCGCGTCAATGGCTGATTTTGCTTGTCTTGGGGCTCAAGTTTGATCCAATGGCTCTCATTCACTGATGTTTACTATAAATAGGGGTAGAGAGTGAGGGGTTAGAGGTGTGAAAATTTTTGTAACTCCTTTTGGAGAGGAGGGCTACTCTTAATTGAGAAGGCCTTCCAAAATTGTAACTTTTTGTTGCAATTAATAATAATAATTTTTTCACCACTTTAAATATTTCTTCTCTTTGTTGGATGATGAAGATGGAGATGAAGAATTATTTAGAGGTTTGCATTTTCTTTCCTTTTTCTCTTTTATTTCCTTTTTATTGCTTATTAGTGTAGATTTATTTCTATGCTTGTAGTTTAGATTTTATTTTCTTGTTAAATAGCCAAGAGGCTAGAACCCTCTTGCCTTAGATTTATTTCATGCTTATAGAATAGATTTAATTTCTTGCATTTAATTCTTGCAATTTTATTTTGTAGTTTAGATTTTGCAATTTATTTTGTAGTTAGATTTTAATTTCTTATACTATTCACCTTGAGGCTAGAACCCTCTTGGGTTTAGTTTTTCTTTTTGTTTATTTTTATTTTGTTTGATTCGCCTTTAGGCTAGAACCCTCTAGGGAATCACCCTTTTCTAAGAAGTGGGTTCAATTGTAGATTACCCATATCTATAATTGAATCCACCATCTTTAATTTCTTGCATTTTCTTTTATTCTTGAATTTTATTTTCTTTATTCTTGATTTTTATTTTCCTTTTCCTTCTTGCCTTATTGATCATATTCATTCTTTGTCACATCCACTCTCACTTATATCTCGTGCCGATTTACACACTATCACTTCCACTCTCTCTATCTCTCCACAATCACATTCACTTATCACTCCTACTTGTCACGCACACAACATAAGAACCGATTTTATATTTTCTCCTACAAAACACCTTCCTCGTGGGATCGATATCTTAAATACTATAACTTGACACGGTTGTGCACTTGCAACCTTTTTGGTACATGTTTATACCGCATCACTTATACAAAAATAGTTGTCAAAAAAAAATTCTTAAATTTTGAGATATACGCATATATCGTCCTCACTCATACTAGGAAATTCTTACGGACTCTATACATGAATCCTAGGAAACTCTATCCTAACTCCACGACTCGACACAGGATGATCCTAAGGATACTGGAACCTGGCTCTGATACCAATTGTGACGCCCCTGGGTTCACACAAGGCTGCAGTCCAAGGTGAAACCAAGAATGTCAAACCTGCTATGCACCACACCGTGCAATAACATGTTTCACCATCACAATTAACATCTATCTAGTAGAGTCAACAACTGGCGTAGGTACAAAACAGGTAAAAGATAATACAAGGAATACTGATGAAATGATAATAATCACATAAATATCTCATCATCCAACAATCCAGAAATACATAGTCAAGATCAGAGTAGATAAACTGAAATACTCAACAAGTCTCAAATACAAATGTCTGACGATAAGGAGATAAGGCTCACAGGCTTTACAACTTCTAGAATAATACCCTCAAATGTCTAACCTCACTACAGTGGAGCCCAAAGAAAAATAATACATAGCTAGAAAGTAAAGCTGAACACTAATGTGGGCTGCTATCAACCTGCGGCTCTCCGTGCTCCTGGCTCGTGACCTAAAAGGGGGAGGGACAACGAGCGTCAAAGCGCTAGCGAGTAACATCACAACCAACCCCAAGGGAACAGGGCTCGTTGCATAAGAAAATACAGATAATATATATAATAGATCTAAAATCATTGATCCTACTAAAGAGGGTTTTAGTATTTAGAAATTTACAACACGAGCATAGGTACGTCGAGCGAAATAATCCAAACAAGGAAACCCTCATGTATATACCTTGTATCCCAAATTGTAAATCTCTAAACACCAAACCCGAGATTCTAGTACAGAAACAATAAATCAAGAAATACAGCTAATCTTAGAACAAATTACAGTGCCATACCATAGCTAACATGAACATCATGTTATTACTTACATGAATATCATATCGAGGTTTACATAAGTGTTATGACATAAACTCACATGAGTGACATGTCAGAAAACGATTAAGTGTCCAAAACATAGACTATATAAATTAAACATCCAACTCATGGACTGATTATAACCGTTGTCCAACGCATGGACCGGATGTGACCGTTGTCCAACGCATGGACCGGATGGTAATGCATATCCAACACGAGCATGGACCGGGTGTGACCGTTGTCCAACGCATGGACCGGGTGTGACCGTTGTCCAACGCATGGACCGGATGGTAATGCATATCTAGCACGAGGATTAAAAATAGATATGCATGTCCAACACGAGGACTAAGAGGTAATGCTTGTCCAACACGAGGACTGTGGATTTTAGTCCAACACGAGGACTGTGAAATGGTGAAAATATCACTGGGATACATAGTGAAATCTACCTATATCAATTCACAGTCAAAACAGTGTATATATCCCTAATTGGTACTCTCAGGTCTTCTATCATGCCTGGGTACTTAGTAAGACCAAATATCAATGTCAGATAGTCCAGGAAATCACTCGAACCTGAACAAATATTCAAAATGTACAAAACTGGGAAAATGCAACAGAGAGTGTGGCGGTCGACCGCACCGGTCGACCGCACTCTGATATGCGACTGGCGGTCGACCGGAAAAACATCGCGATCGACCAAAATAATTAGCGGTCGACCGAATGAACGTCGCGGTTGACCGAAATAATTGGCGGTCGACCGAAGCCTTAAAACGAGCTCAGCGGTCGACCGCTCCGGTCGACCGCCGAGCGGACAGAAACCCAAATCTGGGTTTCTGTCAGCTCAAAACCTGAAACAAAAATTTGTTATTCTACGCTAACAAGGGTTTTAATGATTCAAAGAACAATGCTGAAGATAAACAACGAATCCAAAGTCTGAAAACTACCTTTTCATTGTTTTAAATCCACAAGAAACAAACCAAAAACGTTCTTAATGACTGTAAAAATGACATAACTCTTGTTTAGGAAAACTCAGATCTAGATCTTTATTAGACAAAACGTTGGTGAACTTTCATAAACTGAAATATCGATTCTTGCAATCTATAATGTAAAGAACTCATTTTTATACGAAAATACCTGTTGGGCTCTTCAAAAACTCATGAAAAATCAAAATAAAACCATAGAAAATAGGGGTGAGGGATTGGGCGAGATGATACTCGCCTTAGGTGCTGACAAATGCCCTGAATAAGATCCTCCTTCGATCTGACCTGCAAACTCCCACTGCAACTCCTTCAAACTCCTCAAATCGCCAACTCCAGCTTGGGTTTTGGGAGAATAGGGATGGGGCTAGGGTTTTACGTCTGGGTTCAGGAGAGGCTCTCCTAGGTTGAAATAGAATATATACCAATGCCCCAACCCGACCCGAAACCCAATAGGACCAAAAGAAGAATCGTAAAAAGAAACGAAACATGAAAACTCTCTGTGTGCTGATCGGTCGACCGCACCGGTCGACCGACATGGTCGACTGCGTCAGTCGACCGCTCAGCACAAAAATGCCTTCTGTAGGTATTTTACCTGCTGGCCATATATCACTCGATTTCTCTCACTTGTATACACCTGCTGGGTTCTCAACACAGATAATTACATTCATCTAATATGTATATGGTTATTTATCACAAAAGAAAGGTTTATTACTATTTATTCCCACAAATTCATTATAAAATTTCGGGGGTTTTACACCCGAAACCTGTAAAAACTGGAAATCAGCGTATCAGTCGACTGATGTGTCGACCGATACAGTCAGTCGACTGATGTGTCGACTGATCTGGAAAAATTGTAGTTTTTTTTGTGCATGTTTGCTTATTTGCAAAACCATCGCACAAAACTCTACACCCATACTCTCATATCATCTCAAATAACTTGTTATCATGTACATCAATGACCTCAAGCTATATATCATAAAAGAATTATTTATTTACTAATAATTCATATATATATATACACTTTAATTATGGTTTCTATGTATATATATAGTTATATATATACATATATGTTTTGGTTTGATAGTTTTTAAGTTTTAATATGAAACAATTGAATACAATTAAAAATACATTTCTTGTTCATATTGCATATTCTTGTTTATAATATATTGTATATCTATTTTACAAGAATAATATTTAAATTAGTTTTAATTGGCATAAGATCGGATTAGATTAGCACAATACCCTAATCACCCCCTGCCCCCCTCTAGGGTCTAACAATTGGTATCAAAGCTTGATGCTCTTTGATTTAAGGTCTAATCACCTTGAGTTAAAGATCCAAGTTATCGTTTTGTGCTAATCTAGTTTGATTGCATTTGTCTTGCTTTCATATATATATTATGGATATGCACGGTGCATCTAGTTTAGGTTATGTCATCAATATTGCTCCTAGATTAGATACTTTTTCCTATACCCAATGGTGTGTTAGATTTAAACTTTTTGTTCAATCTAGATACTTCAATTTATGAGAAATTATAGATGATGCTTATATTGTGCCCACTTTGAAGAAATCCAAGTGGAATAAAAATGATCATCGTATGTTTATAATGAACAAGATTTTATTAGAATTTTTGCAAAATACTTTTAATTCATCTATGTCTAATAAGTTTGTTCATTTTGATAGTGCTTACACCTTATGGAAACTTATAGAAGCACATCAAGGGAATTTGGAGGCAATCCAACAAGCTTTAGAGGATTCAGCTTCTAGTTCATGTGGAGCTTCATTTTCATGCATACAGCTACTAGGCGATAGCCCTAATGAGGTTTGTTAGTTCAAATCCATTAATGATTTATCTAGTGAGGAACTTGCTTGTGCTAATAAAAAATTATTGCATGCCTATAAAAAATTGCAAAAAGATTTTATTGACTTAAAAAGCAAGCATGAAGATTTAAAATCCGATCATGAGTTGTTAGCTTCTAAGTTTAATACTATTTCTAATGAGAATGTGATCCTCAAAGAAAAGAATGCTAAATTAAAATTGGATCATGATTCATTAATTTCAAACTTTGCTATTTTAACTCATGAAAGAGATAATGTCATGTTAGATGAGTTATGCTTATTTCCGTTTATATGACACGGGTTTTACGGAATTTGGTGAAATGTTAAATGTGTTTAGTTTTTATTTGTTCATTTGTTCATCATAAAGCACATATTACAGCTACACGGAATGAGTTTGTATTGTTTTTTATTTTATGTTTTTTCTCATCAATGCCAAATGGGTTATGCTTATTTCCGTTTATAAGACGTGGGTTTTGTGGAATTTGATGAAATATTAAATGTGTTTTGTTTTTATTTGTTCATTTGTTCATCATAAAACACATATTACAGCTACGCGAAATAGGTTTGTGTTGTTTATTTAATTTATGCTTTTTCTTGTCAATACCAAATGGGTTATGCTTATTTCCGTTTAAATAACGTGGGTTTTGCGGAATTTGGTGAAATGTTAAATGGGTTTTGTTTTTATTTGTTCATTTGTTCATCATAAACCACATATTACAGCTACACGAAATGGATTTGTATTATTTTTTTATTTTATGCTTTTTCTCGTCAATGCAAGATGGGTTATGCTTATTTCCGTTTATATGACATGGGTTTTGAGGAATTTGGTGAAATGTTAAATGAGTTTTGCTTTTATTTGTTCATCATAAAGCACATATTACAGCTACAGGAAATGGGTTTGTATTATTTTTTTATTTTATGCTTTTTCTCCTTAACACCAAATGGGTTATGCTTATTTCCATTTATATGACATGGATTTTGCGGAATTTGGTGAAATGTTAAATGAGTTTTGTTTATAGTTGTATTTTTGTTCATCACAAATCATATATTACATCTACACGAAATGGGTTTATATTGTTTTTTCATTTTACACTTTTTCTGGTCAATGCCAGATGGGTTATGTTTATTTCCGTTTATATGACATGGGTTTTGTGGAATTTGGTGAAATGCTAAATGGGTTTTGTTTTTACTTGTTCATTTGTTCATCACACAACACATATTACAGGTACACAAAATGGGTTTGTATTGTTTTTTCATTTTATGCTTTTTCTCGTCAATGCAAGATGGGTTATGATTATTTTCATTTTTATGACATGGGTTTTGCGGATGTGACGCCCCTGGGTTCACACAAGGCTGCAGTCCGAGGTGAAGCCAAGAATGTCAAACCTGCCATGCACTACACCGTGCAATAGCATGTTTCACCATCATAATTTTATTACTCTAGTGGGTCAATAATAGGTGTAGGTACAAAAGCAAGTAAGAGATACTACAAGAGATAACTGATGAAACGATAAAGATCAAATAGTATTTCATCATCCAACACACAGGAATATAAAGTCAATGTCTAAAATGAACAAACTGGAGTTCTTAATACATCTCAAATACAACAAGTCTGAATAAAGGAAATAAGGCACACAGCCTTTACAACATCTAGAATAAAGTCCTCAAATGTCTAAACAAAGTCTATAGTGGAGCTCCAAAATAAAGCATAACTAGAATAGACAGTCGAACACTAAAGTGTGTCGCCATCAACCTGCGACTCATTGGGCTCCTGGATCGTGACCTGAAAGGGGGAGGGACAACGAGCGTCAAAGCGCTAGCGAGCAACATCACAACCAAGCCGCAAGGGAGATCTCCGTTGTATAGAACAAACGAGTTTATCACAAAAAGATACATATATATAAAATCAATTATCCTAAAAAAAAACAATGTAGGTTTTAGTACTTAGGAAAGTTTCAAAGGCATTAGTACGGTCGAGGCGACAGTAATCTCAAAACAAGGAAACCCTCATGTAATACTTATATATCCAAAATTGAAAATCGCCAGTACCAAACACGGAGTCCAAGTACGTGAACAGAAATAGGTAATAAGGAAATACAACCCATCTCATAACATAAATACAGTACTTTCGTACTGACCTAACATAAATACATGCCAGTGTTCTACATAAGGGTCATACCGCAGCCTAGTAGCTAATCCAATGGTCCTTTATCCCGGTATCAAATGTCGTTTGTCCTAAACTCAAATGTGTACCATGCTCAAGGTTCAGCAAAAGATTGTCCAACGCATGGACTATAAAGGATGCAGGTCCAACACATGGACTTGAAAAAAATGCATGTCCAACACATGGACCAGATGACAAGTTGTCCAACACATGGATCAATAATAATGCCATGCCTCAACACGTGGACTACCATGAACGAAGGAAGTGTAATTTTTAATCCCACTAGCAATTGTTGGGAAATACATATACATTCCGCAACTGTGCACGAGTGTTCAATGTGCGAGTCTAAAATTCGTACAAGTCAAATTCCGCATGTGTAGATACCCGTCACTAACATCGCAAACCAGTGTGAGAATAAAAGAGGTGATCTGCTCGAACACCGAGAAAGATCAAATAGGGATCAAACATGCACAAAATTGTGCGGGGCCGGTCGACCGCAGAGGCCACTCCGGTCGACCGCTCACAGCGCAAAAATTATTGTGTTTCAAAACTGAACGGCGGTCGACCGGGTAGAAGGACATGTCGGTCGACCGGCTCAAAGAGCAAGAAGCTTTTCTGCTGGAAAAAATCTGGCGGTCGACCGCCGCGTCCATTCGGTCACTCGCGAAAGCTGACAGAAGCCGCAGTTAGGGTTTCTGTTCGGCTTCAAATCCCAACCACCCTTGACGATTTCTGCACTAAACTTAAAAAATTAACAATTTAATCCAGGTCAATAGAATCAGGAAAACTACCAATTTTAAACATTTAAAAACCTATCATTTAAAATGCCGCAAGCATATAACGCATGATTTAAGAATGTCTTGTAAAACCAGTAATAACATGATTAAATTTGTTAAAAACATTTTTAGATCTGGATCTCAAAAAGTTGAGCTTTAAAAAAATCAAAAATATTTGATCTTCACATATTATTGCCATAGTGATCTACTAAATTATCATGAAATACGATTTTGGCCCGATTATAAAACATTGAATTAAAAACCCAAAATTTTGCATGAAAACAAAAGAGGTGAAGTTGGGCGAGATGTTACTCGTCCTCTGATGAAAGCAACGCCCTAATCTGAAAGGATGATGGTCCGTCTCGCTGAATCCACCCAATCGCCGAAAAACCCTTCAAACTCCTCGCCAAATCACCAAAAAGAGAGTAACTAGGGTTTGAGGGGAGAGAGGGGGCTAGGGTTTTGATTTCAGATGAAAAAGTCCTCTGGGTTTCATTATATATATACTAAAAAAAATCCCTCAAACCCGACCCGAAAACCCGATAATAGACGCCAAAACCCAGGAAATTTTCTGCCTGCTGGGCGGTCGACCGCCGAGGCCGCAGTGCAGCTCGACCGCACAGCAGGAAGAATTTCATGAGTGCGAGAATCTGATCAGCGGTCTGACCGGAAATGACTCTGGGTCGACCGCTCAAGATCAGAAATTCCAAATGAGATGATATGACTGCTGCTCACACCACTCCATAGATCCAATATCTCATATCACACTTATTTAGTTCCGCAAAACACTGATATCGGCATTCTATATATATATCATAATATATATATATGGTTAATAATTATTTCTCGCTAAACAATATACTCTTATAAATTTAACGGGTCTACATTCTCCCCTTAAAAGAATTTCGTACTCGAATTCGAAAATCAATACTCAATCTCGAAATGTGAGATTTTAGATGAGCGTTTATGGATATTTTATACTTAACCGTCCAAATGATAGACATCCTCGTTCTCAAGCCCTAATCTAGTGGAACTAGTACATCGGTGTGAAAAATCCAAAACAGGAACCCCCTATACATAACATGTGTTCCAAAAGATTAAGAATGTGGCGAAGTATTCTCTCTAGTGTTAATATATAAACCAAGGAATCAACATATTATAAGGTACTGTCATGAAAAATTTATTACCTGATCAAACAAATGTGGGAGTCGTGCCGCATGTCCTCCTCGCGCATCCAAAAGCTTCCTCAACTGCGACTTCGGTTCCATTTAACTTTCCAATGGAATCCACCTTGTTCCTGAGGCCTCTGTCCTCACTCTAGGCAAGTATAGACACTGATCCAATAGTAGTCAAATCATCCTGAAGCTCAATCTCCGGTATATCCACCACTCGCCGCTGCTCCTCATCATGCAAGTGTTTCTTGAGCATAGAGATATGGAAACACGTTGTGTACACTAGACATAGATGGTGGAAATCCAGTCTGTAGACACCTCTTAGATGCGCTCCGAATCCGGTAAAGGTCGCAAATATATCTCGGTGGCAAGCTTCCCTCGCCTCCCGAATCGCTGGCAACCTTTCATAGGCGATATCCTTCAGCATAACCAAATCCCGCAAATCTGAAAATCTAGTGTCTTCGGCCTCTTATCTGCATAGCTCTTCTGCCGGCTCTGAGCGGCTAGAATCCCCTCTCTAAATAATGCTACCTTCTCAGATCTGCCTCAGAAAAAAAAAAAAAAAAAAAACAAGCTCTGGCCCAAGCATCAAACTAATCCTACGCTCTGCCAGTATAATCGTGATCCTACAGGCCTCCGTACAAGCTCATACGGAGCATGCCGATCGTCGCTTTGATAACTGTTTGTTATAAGGCAAATA
>NC_033801.1:60060689-60067939 GCF_001876935.1 Asparagus officinalis
GAGCGATTATTCCCTTGGTGGACTAATCCCTCCCGGCTATTATTCCCTTCGTGGAATAATACCCGAATAATCGTGTAGATCCGACCGGATCTAGATCGCGTGGTGGTCCACGGATTAACCCCAGCGTCGGCAAAGAACCCACAAAAGCGAGAGACCGCAAAACAGGATCTCGCGATTCGTTCGACAAATAAGGAAAGTTGTAATTTTTCTTTTTTCTTTGATTTAATTGTAACCGGATCTAAAAAAGACCGGATCTTTTGTAACCCAAGATGATAATTATTTCAATGAAGAAGAAAACCATTTTCCCCGCGAACAGTCTGGCCTGCCTATCTTATGGACGCAGGGTTTTGTCCCGCGTCTAATCGGAAGTCCAAGCGACTGCAATGATGACGAAGAGACCACACCCGTCGGGAGTCTTGGAACTCTATATCATTTAATTATTTATAATTAGGCTTGATTAGTCTTGTCAAAAAGCCTTAACGCTTAAACTTCTTTCTTAGAAACGAGTTTCTTCTCGTTAGTTCTTCTACTATTTCGTCTCGTCTTCTGGCCATGGCTTCCAAGAAATCTTGCTCGAGCGGAGACGAAAAGATGGTGCACCCTACACCGTCGTCGGAGAATGTTTTCGGGTCCTCTTTCGGACTGACGTCGACGCCTCCATCACCGACGGCTGGATTTCAAGGTAAGCCACGCTGTTTTCTTCGTTTAAGCATTCTTTTTCGATAGGTTTTCTTGAAATTCCTTAGATGAATTCTGGTTGATGATGACGAATAAGATTCGTCTTTTCAATCTTGAATGTGAAAAGAACTTGCATGTCTCTTGACGAAAACTGTTCGTCTCCTTGATTTTGGATGATAAAAGAATTTCCTGTGCCCATTGTCGTAACGAAGGGTCAAACCCTTAATGTTGAACACACGGAGAAGTTTCTGTGCTCATTGACGAAAACTACTCGTCTTAGATACAAACAACATTCCTGCGTTCTTTGATCTTGAATGCAGAAGGGAACTTCTGTGTTTATTGATGAGACGAAGGGTTGATCCCTTATTCTTAGACATAGGAAGAAGTTTTGCGTTCATAGTGATCCAACGCGGGTCTAGTTTCCTTACGTTCAGGCTGATCTTGACGCATGCCTAGACCACTGCGTTTGCATTCACCTATTTTATTAACTTTGCTTTTTGTTTGTCTGCAAGGTGGGGCTTCTGCTGCTGCTCCCCTTATTTCCGAAGATGCTCCTTTGATCACTCCCCTCGCTATAGTCCTTCCCGGTGAGGTTTTTACTCCACTCCCCGGGAGTGTGGACTTCCTCACGAAGCTTCTGGAGAACATGGTGAGGCAAGCATACCTTATTTCTGAGCAAGGATGGGCCACATTTTCAGAATTCCAGAGCTCGTTCATGGATGTGATGCGCTCTCTCTCTCGTATCAACCGCAGCTGGGCTTTGCACTATGCTGAGAAGATTTACTTCTTCTCAGGCACTGTGGAAACCTTAGAGAAATTGCAGAGTACTGACTTGAAGCCAGAGATAGAGGAGGCTCTTCAAGCCTTGCAATCAGGAACTGCTGCTGCTGCCGCCACTGCTGAAGAATTGAGGGGGAGGGCTGAAGCAAAAGTCCGAGCCAAGCATTCTGCGCGTATATCCCAGGTTAAAGCCCGCCTCACATCTTTTTCTCTTTGAAGGCTTTTATAATACTTTTTGGCTTGTAATAACTTTTGATACTTTCATAGCAATTATTACTCTTGCCTGTGATGAACTGTTGACATTTCCTGAAATGATATGGTCTCTTTTGTGGTATGGGAATCTCTGAAGATTATTCCCTTGTGTTTGAATGATTTGAACGCATGCTTATAAAAAACGCATGGTTTTATTTTTGTGTCCAAACAGGTTTGAACGCAACTCCGAGATTTGAGTTGTAGTTATAAGACTTGCGTTCAGAGAGATCTGACGCATTCCAATTTGTTGGGGATCCCCTTTGCTGTTGTTAGGGTAATCTCTGGAAGTTTCTTCGTTGTAGTTGAGATTCTGTGTTTGAATGCACTCAACGTGGGTCTGCCCCCTTATAGGAACCAAAAACGCAGGGTTAAAACTTGCGTTCGGGAGACTTGAAACGCAGTTGTAGAACTTGCGTTCAGGGAAGCTAGACGCTCTTTCTTCCAACCTTGGGTGCGCATCTTAGGTTGCGACTTTTCCACTGAACCAAATCAATCCAACAACTTAGGAAATTTTCTTTATTATAATATTTCTCGACAACTTAAATAGTCAGAGGTGTAATATTAACTTGGCGACATACAAAGTAGGAGAACAATTCGTTCAAACAAATATTTTATAAGCAACCCCCAGCTAAGCTCAAGAGACTTGCAACTTACGGATAATATTTCTTACGAAATTTCCCATTAATTGGCATCATATATCTGTTGCCTTTTTTATTGATGAGACGATAAGCTCCGTTGGAATAGACTGTCTCTACCACAAAAGGTCCTTCCCATTTGGGATTAAACTTCCCTTTGATTTTATGGGTCATCACCATAGGTCGTCGATTAGCCAAAACCAAATCACCTTTCTTGAAAATCCGTTTCTTAACCTTTTTGTTGTAGGCTTTAGAAATACGGGCTTGATATAGTTCAATCTATTGCTGAGCTTGAAGTCGCTTGTCTTCTAAAGCTTCGAGTTCCTGCAAACGTCGTTGGTGTTTCTCTTCTTCCGTCAGTCCGGTTGTGATAGCGACTCTTAAGGAAGGGATTTGGATTTCTAATGGCAATACGGCTTCACAGCCATATACTAGAGAGAATGGTGTAGCTCTTGTAGGGGTCCTCACTGTTGTACGGTAGGCCCACAAACATTCGCCGAGTCTTTCGTCCCAATCACATCGGCTTTTAGACACAAACGTTTTGAGAAGTTTCACAATGGTTTTGTTAAAAGCTTCTGCAAGACCATTCGCTGGCGGATAATATGCCGTGGATGCAACACTTTGGATGCGAAATTTATCACAGAATCTCTGAAATCCAAAGCTAACAAATTGTGTCCCGTTGTCGTGAACTATTCGTCTCGGGACTCCAAAGCGATAGATGACGTGATGTTTAATGAACTTGATCACATTCTTTATCATGACTTCTTTTAGCGGGATTGCCTCTGCCCACTTGGAGAAATAGTCGGTTACGGCCAAAATAAACCGGTGTCCTTTGGAAGTCGGAGGAGAGATTGGTCCAACAATATCCATGCCCCACATTTCAAACGGCCAAGATGCCGATGTGGGATGCAAATTACCTGGCGCTTGATGGATAAAGTCCCCATGAATCTGACATGCATGACAGCGTTTAGCGTAGTCGACTGCGTCTGAGAATATTTTTGGCCAGTAATATCCAATTCGTCGAAGACGATCGCCTAATTTATTGGCCAGTAATATCCAATTCGTCGAAGACGATCGCCTAATTTAGCTCCAGGCTGATGAGCTCCGCACAATCCGTCATGAGCTTCCTTAAGGGCCTCTTTCGCTTCCTTCCGAGAGAGACATCGAAGCAAAACTCCGTCATGTGATTTACGATATAGGGTTTGAGAGACTGCATCATAATAGAATTAGAGGGCCTTTCATTTGATAGTGGACGCTTCCTTAGGGTCATCAGGCAACATTCCGTATATGGCATAGTCGATGTACGGGAATCGCCAATCTCTAGCTTCAAATTCCATCGAGGTTGTACAGACTTCTCCTGTCGGTATCTTATCGGAGCTTTCCTCCATAGGAATCTTGAAACAGTATAACTCGCGTCCTGTAACCAGGATTGTATTTTCAGCCCCTGGAGGCAACGCTAATGAAGTTGCCAGCGAGGCTAAAGCGTCTGCGTAAGCATTCTGAGCTCGTGGAATGTATTCAATAAAGAAACCTTCGAACTTCTCAGCTTGCTTTAGCACCGCAAAATAATACGGGATAAGAACCTCATGACTCACTTCGTATTCCCCTCGGACTTGATTAACGATGAGCTGAGAGTCACCGTAAGCTTCGAGGTGCTGAATATTAAGTTCTTCGGCAAATTGCATTCCTAATAACAGAGCATTATACTCGGCTACATTGTTGGTGTAGGGTTCGATTAGGGAAAATTCTCTTGGGATTACGTGACCGTTCGGAGAGATTAATACTACTCCTACTCTCACGGTGATTGCTCCATGAGGGTTTAACCTAGATGCACCGTCGAAGAATAATTTCCACACTTGTGTAGTTTCTTGAGTAACGCAAGTTTCAGCGACTTCGTCTGGCAATCTTCATACAACTTAGATGTCCCTGGCACCGGGTGATCAGCTAAGAAATCTGCCAATGCTTGACCCTTGACCGCCTTTTGGGGCATAAATTGCATATCATATTATGACAAGAGAATGGCCCATTTTGCGAGCCGGCAATTTAGAGACGATGGCTTTGTCATCAGAACTCTCAGGAAATTAATCTTTCAGATGACGCGAATTGTTTGTCCAACTAGGTAATGTCGCATTTTTTGAACTGTGAATACCAGAGCGAGGCATTCTTTTTCAACTGGATTGTATCGGTGTTCGGCTCCCATCATAGTCCTGCTTAGGTAATAGATGGCTTGCTCTTGACCCTGATCATTATTCTGGGCCAATAAAGCTCCAAGAGAATGTTCCATGGCTCTCACATACAATAGGAATGGCTTTCCTGATATTGGGGCTACAAGAACCGGCGGTTGAGTAAGATACTCTTTAATCTCTTCAAATGCTCTTTGGCAATCGTTATCCCAAACAAAGGATACTCCTTTCTTCATGAGCTTAGAGAAGGGTTGACAGCGTCCTGAGAGATTTGATATAAATCTACGAATATACTCCTTTCTTCATGAGCTTAGAGAAGGGTTGACAGCGTCCTGAGAGATTTGATATAAATCTACGAATATAGGCCAATCTCCCTTGCAAACCCCTGTCCTGAGAGATTTGATATAAATCTACGAATATAGGCCAATCTCCCTTGCAAACCCCTAAGCTCTTTGAGTTTCTTTGGAGGTGGCATATCTTGGATAACGCGGATTTTCTCTGGGTCAAGAGAAATCCCCTTAGATGTAACAATAAATCCTAAGGATTTTCCGCTTGACACCCCAAGGAATGATTTTGTCGGGTTCATCTTTAATTGATGTGCTCGTATGATATCGAACATTGTCTTCAAGTCTATAAGATGATCATCCTTATATTGGCTTTTTATTGCTATATCGTCAACGTAGCACTCGATCTTCTTACGTAGGTGTTCGTGAAAGATGGTATTCATTGCACGTTGATAAGTTGCACCTGCGTTTTTCAGGCCGAATGGCATTACTGTATAGCAATACATCCCCAGTGGTGTTCTGAAAGCAGTATGCTTTTCGTCTTCCGGATGCATCTTGATCTGATTGTACCCGGAGAATCCATCCATGAAGGACATTCTTTCATATCCGCAGGTGTTGTCAATCATAACATCTGTGATAGGAAGTGGAAACTCATCTTTTGGACTGTCACGCCCCGCTTCCCAAAATACACGGGAACAGGAACATGAACAAGCCCGCGACGTATTAGATTGAGAAGAAATATACACTACCATTTTTTTTCTTTTTTTTCTTCTCAACCCAATACGCTAAGCGTCTAGAAATAAATATAATGCGAAGTCACAGGTCCCCAATCACACATAGCAAGAATATAATGACAACCCAGAATAAGAAATAGACATATCATCAATGGTAAATCATCCCAGACCTAAACATATGGGTCAAACACGCCCTTATTACAAAACGGTCCAACTAAAAATATAAAAATACATAATCCAACAGAAATAAAGGAAAGTACTGCTAAAACAACTAAATCCAATATCAGACTAAAGTAAGGTTCTACAAAAGAGATCTAGCGCTTATCAACTACTACATAAAGAAAAGTCTAAGCTTCAGATTGTTCCTCTGATCCATCTGGAAGACCTCACTGCGGCAAATCCTTTGCCTCTTGTACTATCCCGAACTAAGGCTGTACATCTCCTAAATCTGACGTACACCCAGAAAATAGGAGTACGTCAGCGTGTAAAACACACGGCAAGATCCCCCAAGGCAAGAACAAATACAACAACGATAATGATAATATATGCGTGGTCAATGCGATAACAGAAAAAAAATATAACATGTGATGATAGAATAACAATAGAGGCGTGCAACTGGAATACTAATAATCAGACGAATCTAAAAATCAACCAAGTAACAAGATCATGCAGGTAGCGATCAGAAACCATCCAAGCAACAAGATCATACAATAGATAGAATTAATATTTAAAAATCTACAACTCGAGACGTAGTACGTCGAGCGAAATAATCTAAACAAGGAAACCCTCATGTATATACCATATGTCTCAAATTGTAAATAATTAAATATTAATCCCGATCTATGTATGGAAAGAAATACAACTGATCTACGTCTCACAAGAATCATACTTAGCCAAGAATCTAAGTTATTAGTTCTAAAAATAACATGCAAGGAACATACGAGAGTAAAGCTACTATTAACAATGCAACGTGAAACTACCATTAATAGATGTTTTGCACATGAAAATCGAAATCTCAGTTATTAGTTCTAAAAATAATTTCCTTTAAAGTTATCTCTCATTATAAAATTCTAAAGTGATCTTCTTAAAATATATTCTATTATTATTTATGAACATTAATACTTTTTAATTTATATATGATTTCTATGATATTTTATAAAATAATCTAAAATACTCTTTTTCTCAAAATAAAATTCTTTTAATCATAACAATTATTCAAAAATACTCCATATCCAAAATAAATTATTTTCTCGAAATAATTCCTTTTAAAATATTTTCCTCATTATAAATCATTCAAAAAAATTCCTGTAATTACATTTTTTTCCTTCCAAACATCACGAATTAAACATAAACTATTTTTGACATATCTATTCATCACTTATAGCATCGTTTCGCAGAATATAATCACACAGTATCAACAACTCACGCAAATAATCACGTTATAACATAATCTAGCATAGTTAAATCAACGTATATAATTAATAAATTCTTAACGTATTAAAAATAAATAGACAAGACGATGAGCAAGAGGGATCTTGCCTACGCGTCGAACAGATCGACGTTGGCGGCGCGGGGCAAGTTCGAGCGGGGTTGAGCTCGATGGAGGGTGGCTGGGTTTGGGTCTGTCGAGCGGGGTGTTGAATATCATATCTCCATTGTAGTGTTTTGATGATAACAATTTATATTGTGTGTGCACTAACTTTC
>NC_033801.1:60068939-60075843 GCF_001876935.1 Asparagus officinalis
AGGTCAACGCCAGTCAACGCGTTGCAACCAAAATCGACGTTCGATGATTCGGAATCCGCACGAGTCAACATTCGACGATTCAAAACCCTAGGGTAGACGCCGGTCAACATGTAACCCTAGGTCAACGCCAGTCAACGCGTTGCAAGAAAAGTCAACGTTTGGCGATTCGAAACCCTAGGGGTCAGCGCCGGTCAACGCGTAACCCTAGGTCAACCCCATTCAACGGGTTGCAACCAAAAGTCAACCTTTGACGAATCAAAACCCTGAGGGTCCACGCCGGTCAACACGTAACCCTAGGTCAACGCCAGTCAACGCGTTGCGACACGCCGGTCAACGCGTACCCTAGGTCAACGCCAGTCAACGCGTTGCGACAAAAGTCAATGTATGACGATTCAAAACCCTAAGGGTCAATGCCGGTCAACGCGTAACCCTAGGTCAACGCCGGTCAACGCGTTGCGACAAAAAGTCAACACACGATGATCCGAAACCCTAAGTCAACACGATGTGACAGAGGAAGTTCAAAGTCAACTCAATGACACGAGCTAAACTCAATTCACCAGCTGCAGACTCGAGACTCCGACGACGGCCAGACGATAAACGCAGCGCCGGAAAAACTTCGGCTATTCGTCAAAGCATCGAATAGACCGAAAATCGAAGGAGCCAAAAGTTGAAGCTAATCACAGGTCCTTCAAAGGAAAAGAAGCTCCAATACCCGATCACTTCTTAGAAGAGGAAGATGATGATGATAGACCTGCTTGTAGGCATCGAAAATTGCCTATAGGTCTCCACAAACGGTTCAGTGTTAACAAGCGACGATGAACATCACCATCCGATCCATATTAGCCTAATCAACGTCGACGAATGACTGAAGTGAATCGACGAGCTACATGAGCGGATAGGACTTCGGAACCACGAAGACCCGGACCAATCGGGAAACCCGGCACTGTTCACAAGGGGTCTATTTATAGGCATATAGGAGTGTGTAGGGGGGTCTAGGGGGGTCCAAGAGGTGCGGACACCCTAGGGTGTCTCGGCCATGGCCGAGACACCCCAAGGGTGTCTTGGCCATGGCCGAGACACCAGGGGGTGTCCACGCCCCCTAGTGGTCCTCTAGACCCCCTAGACCCCTCCTAGAGCCTATAAATAGCCCCCTTGGGCCTTGCTTTTGAAGGGAGGATTTTTGGAGAGCCTTGGCGAAGCCCTGCTGCAGCAAAGAGTCATCGAGCGCTTCAACCAAGGAGGAGAGGTCGACATCAGCCTTCATCACCCTCTTTCCCCCTTCTTTCCTTAGTATTAGCCTTTAGCGTTGATACTAAGAAGAGCTAATACCTCGTTTTAGCCGAGGTATACGCTTATAGCTTCTAGATCTCACGCGGATCGACAAAGCTCTGTCCGATATTTCTGGATCAGAAGTTTCTAGATCTCACGCGGATCGACGAAACTCTGTCCGATTTATCCGGACCGGATCTGATTGCCCCGGTGGTCCACGGATATCAACATCCCCGTCACAGGCCAAAGACCCACGCAAGCGAGACCGCACCAAAACGGGATCTCGTGTTTATTTTCGATAAAGTTGTAATCTTTGTTTTGTTGCATTCTTGTTGTAACGTTTAAAGTTGTAACAGATTCAAAAGCAATGAAAACAGCGACTTTCACCGAAAACAGTAGTACGTTACACTGAGACAATTACTTGATACCCTAAGTGTGGCAGATGTAGGTTATGGATACGACCTATCACTGAACTATATGACTGAGATACATTACTTTTGACAGTATACAAAATTATGTGTTGGTATTTTATTCTATCTTCCTAGTGATAGTGGAAGATATTATAAATATAATGTGTTGATGTCTTATTTCTTTTACTGCCTTCTTTACTTCTTAGTTGGGGTCAATGATTAGAGATTCACAACTTGAGATATATGATATATATATAAGGGTTTCCTTGTTTGGATTATTTCGTTCAACGTACCAGTCTCGTGTTGTGGGTTTTCCAATTGTTAGTTTCATTAGATTATCTTTTCTTAGTTCGGTATTAATGTTTAGATATCTACAATTTGAGGCTTATGTTATATACATGAGGGTTTTCTTGTTTGGATTATTTCGTTCGACGTACTACGTCTCGTGTTGTAGGTTTCTAAATGTTAATCCCACTTAGATATGGGGAAAATGAATCTAGGTAGACTATGCTTAATAGATAGAGCCTTCACTCCATCTAGCAGTCCTTCCCCTAGGGACGGATGGAGGTAATCTTGCTATAGCACTCTAACGCTCATGTTGTTATTCGTTTTCTTTTAAATTACTTTTTAGGTAGTTCGGAGTTTCGGAGAGCCGTAGGGTGACGGAGTTCTGGCATAGTCGTCGTCGCGTATTTTTACTTGTAGAGACTCCACTGTAGTTTTGAATTTCATTCAGACATTAGAGTTTCATATCATATTGTAAAGGCAGTGTGCCTTAGTATGATTTTTAGTTGATTCATATTGAGACATTTTTATTATTCAGATATCAGATATATTATAGTTGAGACATGATTCTTTTTATTTATGAGATATCTCTTCTATATCATGTATATTACATTTATTCCCTTTATTTTACCTGTTTTGTACATGCACTTCTATTTGGTTCCACTAGAGGATATTGATGTGATTAGTGAAACGTGTTTATGCTGTTAGACCCTAGAGGGGGGGGGGTGATTAGGGTCTTATGCTAATCTAATCCGATTTAAATGCCAATTAAAATTAATTAACAAGTTATCCTAGCAAGTATGAAATACAACAATATATATGAGCTAGGATAAGCAATATGAACAACAAGATATATCCTAATAATGAGATATAGACAATGTATGTGCAAGGATATAAACAACACAAGGGTAAATAATCTAAACAAGATAGTGGATGAAATAATAATGAGCAATGCACAATGGTGATATAAGATATGAACATAAATATAAATGAACGCCAAAGCACACTCAAACACAATCAAATGATAACGGAGTTCGGACCTTTCGTCCTACGTCTCCGCTCCCCACTCCCGGGGAGAAATCCACTATCACAACCGGGTTTTCTACGTTCACCCGAATAACGTTTACACCTCACAGTGTCAGTTTACAACGCTCATCGAACAACGTCACTCCTCACACTCGGTTTTCTAGTTCACCGAAAACTTCATAACACACTCGGTTTTCTAGCTCACCGAAAACCTTACATTACTCACAATGTAACAAATATAAATTTGTTCTCTACAATAGATGAGAACTCAATTAAGCATAACTCAATGTTATAATCTCTCACAACCCTATTATACTATGTATGCAAATACAATAAGCTCAAGTGGGTGTGTGTAACAATGAGTGAAATCAAATCTAAACTCAATATAAAATTAGCTTTAATAGAAATGATAATTAACAAATAATTGATAAATAAAAGCTAGAGTAGAGTTTAGAAAACTTTTCAATAGATGACAAGATGGAGAGATGAAGATTGAAGCCCAAACAAGAAGATAATCTCCTCCACTTGTGAAAACCAAAACAGCTTTAAACCAAACTCAAACCAACCATAAACCCTTGTTAAAAACTTTCTTAAACTTGTTTAAAACACTCTCATGGTTGTTTTTAGAACTGAGATCAATGAGGGTATTTCTATAGCCCCCACAAACCCTCAGCCAAAAACCCCACCCAAACAATAAGACCAAAAAAGAGCCCCAGGCCAACGGGCTAACAAGAAAGTAGCCGTTTAGTAACAGAACTGATCAGCAGCAGCGCGCGGTCGACCGAAAAAATTCACGGTCGGACGCGCGATCCAGATCCCAAAACTGCATGAAAACGGAGCCAGAGACTTAAATCGGCGTCGACCGCCGGAGTGGCGCGGACCGTCGGAAGTCTCGAGCTCTTCGGTCGACCGCTGCGGTCGACGACAAACTCTCTGCTGGGCCCACTGACGAATGCAACCAACGAGGTTTCGCGGTCGCCACCGGGTGCGGGTCGACCGCGGTGCGGAGGGGTCGACCGAGGACTGCATACATGAAAATTGAGGCTTCTGAAAACTGTTTTTCTGATTTTAAAAACAGCTGTTTTAAAAATATCAAATAATTTTTCTAAAAAATGTAAAACTTGTGGGATGGAATATTGTAGACATGATAATAAACATGCTACAATAACTGGTTTCCAAAAAGGACTTCCCAAATGAAAAATATCATTATTTTACAAAATAGGCCAAAACATGAAAATGTAAACATATGAATTTTGACATTTAGGCTAAACCATATTTTGAAACTTTGCACAATTATTTTATAGACTTAATAAAATATGTATATGATTGTTATTAAGTCCATAAACTGAGAAATCAATATTTTCACAAATACAATAGAAAATAAATCCATTTTGCTTTCACAAATACTCATATGTTTCATATCTAAATAGTTAAACCAAATCACAATAATAAATATGAAATATGTAATTTCATATTTGTAAACATGAAAACCCAAAACCATACATGTATATATATAACTATATATATATATAGAAACCAAATACGTGTGTGTATATGATATTGAGCTTAGAGTATCTAACACACATAATATAAAATCTAAACTAGATTACCCAAGCTTTATCTTGATCTTCATTGTAGCTCAACTTGGTACACTGTACGGATGAAGCTGAACTTGGATCTTGAACTTGAATTACATAAGCTTCACCGACATTCCGCCAACCTCCTTTGGATATGATCGTTGAAGCTCTATTCCATCCATCCTCCAACATGTTGTTTGCCTAGAATAAATACGAAAACACAAACACTAGACAAACAACATTAGAAGTAAATTGTTTGTTAAACATCATCAAAACAAGAAGGCCAACAATCTCCCCCTTTTTGATGATGACAAACAATTTACAAAAAGGATATATGCATGAAAGGAAATGAATATACAAAGTATAATATATCATGCATATAAACAAGAAAGAATATACTCATAATATTTCTCCCCCTTTGACAACATCAAAAAGGGGACAAATGAATAAAGAGAGCGAAAGCTCGCCCTATCAATATGCATGGGTGAGTATAATACATAAAAAATATAGGGATTGCTCCCCCTATCAAAATACCATATAGAATATACGAAATGAAGATCATGGCAAACATATGTGAGCAGGCATAGATGGAAAATATCCTAAACACTTCTCACATACGAAAAAGATAATGAGAACATATATGAATATATCAATATGAAAAATAGTGTCTTATACCAAAGAACATAAAAACCATGTGTAAAAGTAGATTTATGAAATCAAAAGAAAAAGAGCATGAGAATCATGCAAAATGTTTTCAAATGAAAACAAATCAATCAAATAAAATCATAAATCACAACTAAATCATACAAGAACATAAAACCAAATCATCATTGATTTTCAAAAATCAAGAGAGGAAATTATATCTAGCTATTGAGCTAGTATCAACACATGTAAATATTTTAGCATCGGGTAAACAAGATTTGGGAATAAACACCCAATAAATCCGGAGGGGTATATAAACACAAACCTCTCATCAAAATCAAAACAAATAATCATGAAAACAAAAGATTTTATCAATTAAAAATTGTTTTCATATAAAAAGATTTTAAAACATAATTTTCAAAACCAAGACAAAGAAAAATAAAAATACTAAAATTCTTGGTTTAAAATCAAATTTGTTTTGGTACCCAAGTAATGTTGGTACCAAAAGGTTTAGGGACATGACCCCTATCATTTAAGCTCAAAACCCTAGGGTTATGAACCCTCTTAGGCATATGTGGTACACTAACATGGTCAAAGCAATAATCGCTCAAATGACCCTTCCGATTGCAATATGTGCAATGAAAGAGATCCATTTATTTTTGTGGACCATTAGCTCGTGCACGGGAAACATTTGCAACCATAGATGATCTTTTAAGATTATTTTGCAAATGTGAAACATTATCAAAACAAAACTTTCCTAAGTGGCCATATCTACCACAAACATCGCATTTAAACTTTTGTGGCTTAATAAAATCATTTGGCAAAGGTGAAGTCTTTTTCAAATCATAGCAAAATTTTGCCAAACGGCCAAAACGACCACAAAGATTACATTACATTTAAACACATTAGCATGTTTATGATGTGCATGATAAGCATATGCATGTGTATGTGATGAAGAAGCTACATGAGATGCACAAGGAGCATTAGAATTCTTATGTTTGTGTGCATCATAACAAAACTTAGCTAAATGACCTTGACGGCCGCAAATAGAACACTTATAAGTTTTGCTATATATGTGTGCATAATGAGTGGATGATTTTGACTTAGTCTTGGCACACATACACTTGTCCATAAGTTTTTTATGGTTATCAATGCATGTTTTTAAAGTTGAATCTAAGCATGATATGCGTTCCTTAACAAGATTCAAATCATCATTATGCACAACATCATTGATAATAGAAGTAGAGCATGTATGGTTATCAAAATCATTTCTAATAGCTACTACTTCTAGCATGACATTATCTCTTTCATGAGTTATCTTAGCAAAGTTTGAAAGCAAAGAATCATGATCCAATTTTAATTTTTTATTGTTTTCTTTAAGGATCATATTTTCATTAAAAATAGTATCAAACTTAGAAGATAAAGACTCATGATCGGATTTCAAATTTACATGCTTGCTTTGTAAATTAATGAAATCATTTTGCAATGTCTTGTAGGCATGCAATAATTTATCACTAGCATAAGCAAGTTCATCACTATATAAATCATTATCGGGTTCGAACTCGCAAATCTCACTAGGGCTATCGCCTAGTGCACGTGTGCATGAAGCTCCTTTAGAACTTGAAACGGGATCCTCCAAAGCTTGTCGGATCGCCTTCAAGTCTCCTTGATGCGCTTCTATGAATTTCCACAATG
>NC_033801.1:60076843-60090058 GCF_001876935.1 Asparagus officinalis
TGTTTAGAAGGAAACTAGAAGCTGAGCATTTATGTGAAAATATTTTAGCCAATCTAGTATGAGGAAACACGCATCATACTCATGATATGGAGTTTCCTATTTTTCTCTTTGAAAATCTTGTTTTGAAGATCAATCTTAACAAAACCTTCTCGTCAGACCTCTATATTTAATCCCTGATTAGTCCATTCGAAAAGAAGTGCAGTTTGCGAAGTAATATCTAAGGAAATTCATTCTGCGGTTGTTTGACCATATCACCAATCCATCACCAGAAGCTACTACATAAGTCCTAGCGATAAATTTTGTATAAAATATTCAATACCACACTAATTCTAAAAACCTGAAAGGTTATTGTTGATTGAAGCACCATAAAGATTTATCGTCAATGTAAGAAACATATACGTTAACCTCTATTGTAAAGCCTTACTGCATAGGAACATAAAAGCATGGATGGAACCTGGCGGCAACTATTCTCTTTGAAAAAAAAGCTTCGCCTGATGTAAATAAAAAGCTTTAAGGAAATTAAAGTACACGAAGTGCCCAAGCATTAACAGCATCAATTTTGGAATTTGTTTCTCTCTCTTAACTGGCGAGATTAGGTTTAAAAGACTTTACTGGAAACGCTTACCTATAGCATTGCAAGGTTCGTCTTGCCTGCAAGGCTCTCCACCATTCCTTCGGTTCGTAGAGAATTTAGCAAATTGATTCTTTGCTATGAATTGGCTCATGAGAAAATGCTTATAATGCTTATATTTTGGTGATTAGAGTTAATATTAAATAGATGTAACTTTGCCATTTGTTTTTTAGTCTAGTTTCATTAAAGTGAATTTGATGTTATGGATGTGATCAGCAGTTCGCTAGATGTCCTACATTTTATACACGAGCTTACAAGACCGCGTCTTGACTGGAAGTCAAGCTCCGGACCCTTGCATATTTCATTATTTACCTCATAACAGTTCTACTGCTCCTTATCTGGATTCTTGTACTGTGCGTTCAACGTAACAGTCTATACTGCTTAAAAGTTTTTTTTCTTCTTAATATGCTCTTTATCTAAGGCAAAATATATCTATAATGAGCTTCCTAAAGCGTACATTATAATGCAGTACGCGCGTGTTACGCACACATGTATAAATATTTTATGCATTATATGATAGAGCCAAGACTCCTATCAACTTAAGTGATGTCCACCAAAGTTTCTAGCCACCCTCTGAGCACACATATATTAAATAAAACAGTATTTTTATATAATACATGGCACTCCCTAGGCCATATGACGCTGTACACCGCCCGTTAAAAAGTTTCCTTGTGGTGAGCAGTGGTGGAACACACGATTTGCTTATCCACTATTAAGTGAAGGAGATGAGACAGTGTTCACTTTGATATATATTATATTAAATATATATATATATGAGAAAAAATCGGTATGCTATTGGTACCAAACACAAATTTCGAATGCCAATTGCTTGGTAGTTAACGTCATGTTCATATTATCCCATCCCTCATTCAATTCCCCAACCCACTTCCAAAGGCCATTGATGTGGGACCGATCTTTAAATGATGGAGTGGGCGAATAGCACCTCACTACCAAAAAAGCACCAAAATCTTGCTCTGCTTTGATACCAAGATACCCATTTTTTTTTTGTTGCACTCTCTTCTCCATATATTTAAAATAACTTTTTAATCAATTGCTTGTGATGTTCACTTGCACTGCTTAAGTAGAATGCAACATGACTACAACACACATCAAATTATATTTCAACACATATTCGCTATGCGTATTCCTTTGAAGCTATCACAACTATTTATGCTCCATGACAATTCAATTACAATATATTTGTCGCGCCACCCAAACTCCAAAATATAAGCACTTCGGTAGTACGGGAACTTAGGCGACAATGGAACCACTTAGGTCACATTCACGCCTATAGGTCATCCTGTATGCAGACAATGTACAAGTAAAACTTACACTACAAAGCATATAACTAAATAACATAAGAAATTATATCACGCAGGAAAAAAATTCTCATGCAGACAGAGTTCAAGTACAGGCTCCACATCTATTCATAATGAAAAAGAGTAAGAACAAAAACATCATTAGTTATTTGAAAGCCCACAATGTGGCTCAAAGAAAAGTCTGAATCAAATAACTACCTGCACAATTGAAACTGAGATCCACTAAGTAGGATAGAAGGTGATCACTGCCGCTGGCGATGCTGATCCTCAAAATCACTCTCGATCCCAGCGACGACGAAGAACAGTTATCCCGAGTCTCCGTACCGCAAAAATCCAGAGAGGATCGCTCAGGAAAAACTCTCAACAAGAATGTGAAATGACAAGATGAAAGGAATTCGTGATCTTGTTGTAAGCTGCCTATTGTGGCAGGGTATAATGAAAAGATGAAAATCTCAATTAAAACGTGACAAAAGAAAATGCTAATGTAAGATATCATATTAGAACATCAAGATGAAGTCTTAATCACAAGCACACAAGCAAATTATTATCATCTTAAGAGGTTATTTGACATTCGAGTGGGGAGGGAATATTTTCGATGTAATATATCGGGTTCCCGCATAAAACGCTCGGTAAAACACGACTTCAAGGTCAAGTTACTTGCCCTTAACCTCTTATATATAACTCGAGGGCATCATCAGAATGCCGTATAAGCCCCATTAATATTCACTTATATATTCTCCATCTAAATTCCCCTTTATAAAACCCCATATTCTATCATATTACTTTAAGTGGTTGTGCATGAAATATGTGTTCACTAATCACAGATTACCGTTGCTGGTAACGACCTTCTGTAACTTTATGCAAAAATACCATGACGCAGAACATGGTCCCAATCAAGCCATGGATGATCGTCTACTTTTGATGCTATTTATATCAATAATATAATCAAGAGGAAAACCTCCTCACACCGAATATCGATTCCGAGGTATAGTCATGCCTATGATAGCACGCTTCATAAATCATATTTTGACGGAAGTCGGTCTTCTCTGCCACAACTCGACCCTATTAAATGTCGCTAGGTGATCAAACATGGTATCGAGTATCAAACACATCATCAAATGACATATCTTCTCTTATCTTAACAAAAAGGGGGGAAATGATGAATACATAACATAATTGTTTAGTGTCAAAAATGGGCCAAAAGGGTTTGGTTCGATAGCCTATATATCCACAAACCTAGTTTTGGTGAGCAAGAGGCTTAAACTAGTCTGAAATTTGAGTTATAGACCCAAACGAGTCTGGTATTTGATAATGGACCCCAACCGGTCGGGTTTGAGTTCGAAAACCGACCCAAAACAGACTTGTTTGAAAAAAAGGGTCCTACGGTTCCAACCGGTCGGGTTTGAGTTCGAAAACCGACCCAAATCAGACTTGTTTGAAAAAAAGGGTCCTGCTGTTCGAACTCCGGACCTTCATGCCAATAACCAAGCCCCTTAACCACTATACCCAAGGGTTCTCTATTTTTGGATTGCTGCAAGAATTGTTTACTAATAGTTTCAGTTAACTATGATTCTACAGAATAAAAAGATAAGTAAGAGGATTTATAAAACTTAAATACTCTGTTGTGGGTGAAAAAAATATTAAGTTTATTACCCAAAAAGGGAAATTACACATAAACAACGATATGTTTCTTTAGGGAAACCATTGAGATCAAATAAACAATAAGCTATTGGTTTGTTAGCTAAACTACTTGGAAAGGGATCTAAGAAAAACATTTATTTTCTAATTGACATGATTATCATTATTCTAGAAATAAGGCACACTAAAGTTTCAGGGAAAGTTCTTGGAAATTTAAGTGTGAATTAGAATTCATGAACAACTTATTGTTAAATTTAAATATATAAATTGTAGGAAATTTCAAATAAAAAAAACCTTAAAGAGGTGTATACTTTATATTACTCCATATTTTCTAATATACATATATATATATTATTCAAAACAAATTTTACTAAGAACATGTGAAAATAAATAATTCTAAAGTTATAAATAAGATTCCAATTAAAAGAATATTCTTAAGACCATACTTCATATAAGTTGAACATATGTTAATAATCATGTTTACATAATATTATATATTTTTTCTAATACCTCATGATGTTGAGCAACTTGCTGAATTATTGAAACTCATGACTTAGATGTGAGGCACATGGATTTATTTAACCGTACTCAAGAGAAAATTTTGAATATAACTTAGAATTCAAAACAATTGTATCAACATTTGAATAAGAGATATTTTGGCCATTTACTATTATGGGTCGAGTTTTTTGGGTTGGGATGTAGGCTGTATTTTTTTGTTTTATTATTATTATTTTTTTTTTGTAGACAACTATTTTGGCTGCTGTCTAATCAGCTGAGGTCTTTTGACTTTGAATCCCGCCCCTTATTTCAAAAAAATGGTCGATATTAATTTCTTTATTCAACTTAGTGTTTCCTTATGAAATAAATTCATTTACACACATGAAAGACATTGTTAACATTTTAAATATGTAAATATTTATAAATAGAGAATCAAGCCTTTAACCAAATCAATCTTATCTTATTAAGTAAAAGCAAAACTATGGATCTATTTTCTGAAAAGTTCGCAACTGCTCACACAGTAGATGGTAACTATCGTTTGTTTTATTACACTGATACTCAAATACAAAGTTCTTTGTTTTTTTTTAATTTTTGAAATAAGATTTCTTTTTGTTGCGTCTGCCATCCATGGTTTGTCCCAACTCTACCCTTGCAAGGATTAAAATTGACCCATAGCGCAAGTCCACTTCTTTTCAGGGAATAAGTTCCTAAGATTGATATTTATCTGCATATCTTCATTTTGTGGAGTTTTCTTATTCAATGATGGTTCACGGCTGCCCCATTTTGATGGAAAAAAAGAGTATTCATCTGTTGATGATGCCCTTCTGTCCAAAGTATGACCATTTTACAAATTAGCATCAAACTTTGCAACTAATATATTCAGCTTCTTTAATTTCAGGTTGTAGCTTTTGTTTTGGAGGCTTTCTTTGCTGAAATGGAACTGGAGACACCCAATGGACGTGAGGAACACGAGGTTGTTATTTATTTAAATATGCACTTTCATAAGATTGTTAACTGTTTCATTTACAGTTTTACACTTGCTTTTGTCGTGTTTTGCACATTGGACTAAGTTTACTTGTTCTCCAGCCAAGTTCTAAAATTTTAATCTGTATCTTGTATAGTTATTTGTGTCTGTAGATAGTTACTTCACTTTACCGTGGGGAAACTGTTCCGGAACTGCCACTATTAGTTCCCATTTAACTGTGCGAAATGATATGTTTGTGGTAACTTGAGTCATCAAATATGTAGCCATCTTTTTGGCATTCTCTCTTAATTCTGTCACTGTCGGGATAGCTTATATGCTCAGGAACTCAAATTTGCAGGTTCTCATTTTATTGCTTGAAACGATCTTTCATCATCTCCGTATTGATGATGTAAGGTGAAGTTCTTCTTTACTCAAAACAAAAGGTGAAGTTTCCAAGAAGAATCAAAAGAGAAATGAGTTTTAACAATAAAATCAGTGCTAGTGTACTCTATGGCCAATCGTTGAAACTATGAGATAGTTTTGTACATGGATATATGGGAACTTATAAATGTACATTCAAACAAATCTTAGTTATCTGCAAACATCAGAAATGAATAATAGCTTCTAAATGTACATACAAAATTTATATTTGTATGAAATATATCTCTTACTTACCTGCTAACATTTAGCAACAATGTGCTTTACAAAAGCCAAATGTTTGTGCTTGATATAGCTGTAGTGTTTTGGGAAAATTAGGGTTAGTTTCTCTCATTGAGAGACCCCTCTTTTATATTAATGCATTCTTACAACTAGGTCCTTACAACATTGACTAATTCACTTAGTATCTAAATAACTCAACACTCCCCCTCAAGATGGGCGATAGATATCAATCATCCCCATCTTGTTACAAAAGATATCATACTCTCTAGAACCTAATCCTTTTGTTAAACAATCAGCTAACTGCTCTTCTGATTTCACATAGCTCAAAGTCAGAACTCCTCTATTCAGTTGCTCCTTGATAAAGAACCGATCAATCTCCACATGTTTGGTGCGATCATGCTGAACTGGATTGTTTGCAACATTAATCGCCGATTTGTTGTCACACCATAGTTGTAAGGAGTCTGTTCTAAACAAGCGCAGCTCAGATAATATGTTTTTTACCCACATCAACTCGCACAGACTAACTGCCATAGCTCTGTACTCGGCCTCAGCTATAGACCTAGCCACCACATCTTGCTTCTTGCTACGCCAAGATACGAGATTGCCTCCAACAAATACACAGTAGCCTGTAGTGGACCTACGATCATCCATACAACCCGCCCAATCAGCATCATAATAGCCTTCAATTCTCAGATGTCCAAAACTCCTGAACCATAACCCCTTTCCTGGGCTTCCTTTAATATATCTAAGAATTCTGCGAACTGCCTCCATATGCTGCTCTCTGGGATCATGCATATATCTACTCACCACACTCACTGCATGAGTAATATCAGGTCTCGTATGGCATAGATATATAAGTCGTCCAACCAATCTTTGATATTGCTCTTTACTCACAGGGTCCCCACCCTCGACTTATGATTCTACTCAATAGGAGTAGATGCAACTTTGCACCCCAACATCCCTGTCTCTGAGAGAAGATCCAGAGCATACTTCCGCTGAGAAAGCACTATACCCTTTCGCGACCTTGCAATTTCAATTCCGAGAAAGTACTTCAACTGCCCCAGATCTTTAACTTCAAATTCCTCTCCCAATTTCTTCTTCAACAGTAGGATTTCCTCAACGTCATCTCCAGTGATTACAATATCATTAACATAGACTGCCAGGATAGTGATACGAGTTTTGGAGTGCCTGTAAAACACAGTATGATCACCATTGCACTGCTTGTACCACATACCACAAACTGCCAACCTGAATCTATCAAACCATGCCCTCGGAGACTGTTTTAACCTATACAAAGACTTCTTCAACTTGCACACCTTCCCAGCTACTTAAGAAGTAGTGAAGCCTGGTGGAATCTCCATATATACCTCCTCTTGAAGATCTCCATGCAAAAAGGCGTTCTTGACATCTAGCTGATGTAGTGGCCAATTAAAGTTAGCAGCACATGACACCAACACTCTAACAGTACTCATCTTTGCTACTGGAGCAAATATCTCGTTATAGTCAATGCCGTATGTTTGGCTGTAGCCTTTAGCAACTAATCTGGCCTTGTATCTGTCGATCTTGCCCTCTGGAGTTTGCTTAACCGTATACACCCACTTACATCCAACAGCACGCTTCCCAGCTGGCAAAGGTACCAACTCCCATGTGTCATTCTTCTTCAAGGCCTGGAGTTCCTCGTGCATGGCATTCAACCACCTAGGATCTTGCTTAGCGACATGCCAGTTGTTAGGTACAGGCACTGAATGCAATGATGCAATGAATGACTTATATGCAGGTGGAATGAATGCATATAAAATGTAATTTGCAATGTCAGTACCCAACTACCAAACTTAGCTGGAGGTTTTCCAGCATTAACTCTGGGGGTTCTGTGAGGCAAGACGAGAGTATTAGAAGTATCAGGGAAGAACTCGTTACCTATCGACTCAGGTGGAGAAGTCACTGGAGAGGAGGGACTTAGGACATCAACATTTGTGGGCACTGACATAGGCACAGGAGGCGGCTCATGCTGCTGTTTCTGTCTCCTCGTGTATACTCTCAGCTCCCCCTGACCTTGACTGTCACTTCCTGAGTCGCCACCATTACTCGACGGTGTACCATCACTGCTCGGTAACTCAAGAGGACATGGAATCAATCCAACCACGACGTCATTCTCATTTTCATTCTCATTCCCCCCCCCTCTAGTAGCATCAGTACAGTAGAACCATCTCCAAACAAGGAACTCAACTCCGTCTTCTCCCCATAAAAAGGTTCAAACTCCCGAAAAGTCACATCCATACTGACAAACAACCTTCTTTCAGTGGGACACCAACACTTATATCCTTTTTGACTTGATGAGTAGCCAACAAAAATACATTTAACTGCTTGCGGATTACCATCATTCTGTGATCTCTCACATAACATGTGCATCCAAATACTCTTGGTGGAACAACAAAAACATTCGAGCCCAAGAGCAACTCACATGGTGTCTTCATCCCTAACACTCTTGATGGCATCCTGTTGATCAAATAAGCTGATGTCATGACAGCCTCACTCCATAAAAATTTAGGCACATTCATTGTCAACATCAATGAGCGGGCCACTTCCAGTAGATGTCTGTTCTTACGTTCAGCTACCCCATTCTGAGCAGGGGTGTCTGGACAGGTGGTTTGATGAATGATTCCCTGACTAGAGATGAAAGCGGTAAACTCCTTGTTGACATACTCAGTCTCATTATCTGTTCGGAGAATCTTCACCTGCACTCCAAACTGTGTCTTCACATAGGCCGAGAAGTCTTGAAAACATTCGTAAACCTCAGATTTCTGTTTCATCATGTATATCCAGACCATACGTGAATAGCAATCAATGAAAGTAACAAACCATCTAAAACCACTAATAGAGGTAGTAGGACATGGTCCCCAAACATCAGAATGAACAAGTGCAAATGGTTCAAAACTTCGAAACCAATCATTCTATAAGTAGAACGAGTATGTTTTCCAAGTTCACATGCATTACAAAATAACTCTTTTCTATCCACTTTCTTCATTAACTCAGGTTCTAATCTATTCAAACTCTCAAAAGATAAATGCCCTAACCGGCAATGTTGAAGCATCGCTTCTGCCTCTGGCCCTCCGCTAACAGCAGTAGCAATCATTGCAGTCTCCCTATCCAAGTACCAAAGACCATCACGCCTGATGCCAGTCCCAATCCTCCTCCCAGTTTCCTTCTCCTGAAAGACACACAAATCTCGATCAAACAACACAGTGCAATTTAATTGATCAATGAGAGAGCTAACTGAGAATAAGTTAACTGGAAACGAAGGAACATGCAATACGGATGACTGTTCGCGTGGAAAACTGTCATCTTTTTCATTGAAATGATTGTCATCTTGGGTTACAAAGATCCGGTCTTTTATAGATCCGGTTACAACTAAATCAAAGAAAAAAATAAAAATTACAACTTTCCTCTTTCGAACGAATCGCAAGCTCCTGTTTTGCGGTCGCTTGCTTGTGTGGGTTCTTTGCCGACGCCGGGGTTAATCCGTGGACCACCGCGCGATCTAGATCCGGTCGGATCTACACGAGTATGCGGGTATTATTCCACGAAGGGAATAATAGCCGGGAGGGATTAATCCACCAAGGGAATAATCGCTCAGATCTCGAGATCTAAGACCAAGCTTAGATCTGAAGTATAGTCTCGTGTAGATCTCAGGTCTGTTCTTTCTTCCTCTCGAGATCCTGCCTTTTCTGACGTGGATAGTCGCCGAGGATCAGATCTGAATGTCTTGAAATGGTGCACAGTCTTCTGGTTTCAAGCTCCGAAGTTCACTCTTCAATCCGGCAGAGTTTCGGCTCTTGAAAGTTCGACCTCTGAAATGAACATCTCTAGGCCCCTATTTATAGGCTCTCAGGACAGATTGCTGCAAAAAGAGAATTGTCGGCCACCTCTGGCCACTGTCGGCCACCTCGGAGCCACTGTCGGCACCTCGGGGTGGCCGACACTGCTCCTAGCCACGGGGTGGCTCGCTCATGGCCGAGCACCCCAAGTGGCTCGGCCACGGAGCCCCACTCCCGAGGTGGCTCGGCATTAGGCGAGCCACCTTAGGGCTGGCTCGGCATTGGCCGAGCACTTTGTTGGCTCGGCCCATTGCGAGCCACCCGAGGTGGTCGGGCCACCGAGCACCTTGGGGTGGCTCGGCTTTTGGCGAGCCCCGCGGGCCGGTGTTTTATCGACTTTTCAGTCGTTTTCCGTTGTCTGTTTGTCCGTGTTTCGTCGTTGTGGGAACTGAGACTCTTATTGATATCTGATTTTGCCAGAAATTGAGATCCTGATTTGGCAGTAAATCCACTCTGAGTTTGAGTCCGAAACCGATCTTGATTCGTATCGTCATTGTCCGAGTATGCCCTTGTTGGCATGACTCGTGATTCTTTGATACTTGGCTTGATCCGACGCGTATGGATGCATTCCGGTTCTTGATGCCGATTCGTTCGATCTCGTCGCCTCGTTGGTTCGTCGTTTGTGCCCGAAGCTGAGTAAGGGACCTATAAGCCAATTTTATATGCCTACAGATACCCCTCCAAAAGTATTTCAGTCTCGTTCTTTTTATAGAAGAGTCATGGAATACTTTGGATTGCTTGTCCCAAACCTTCAGCTCGGTGTAAGAAGCACGATCTTGCGACCATGACTAACCTTCACACGCTTCCTTGATTCCTTCAATTTCTACCAGGCTACTTCGGAGTCGATTTCCATTTATCCCATTCCAATAAATTTTAATTTTCTTTTTTTTTTTTTTTTTATTTTTTTTTTTTTTCCTTTGCTCGAAAGCTCTAGTTAGAGTCCGGATGCTTGCCATTTTATTGATCTGACCGTTTGTCGGATTTTTTGAACTTGAAGCCGATTCCTTTTAAGCTGACTATTGATAATGTAGGCGCAGTCTTTATGACACCACGCGTTGCCCGGCGTAGTGTGGTTGATTATCCTAAGAATATTTATAAACAATTCTCCAGGAACTTCTCAAACAAAATAGGAATAGTTTATACTATATACCATTATTGCGTCAGTAATAAGATAGCAGTTTATAACTCGTTTACTTTTCGGAGTGTTTTGTGCCTGAATGAGCTGAACGGCTTAAAATGAAGCAAAAAGGCAGTAAATCGGCCTCAAAAAATCCTCCGACTTCCTCTGAAAATGGGGAGGGTGAGTGAATGATGGACTGAACCGGCGCTCGATTTGAAGTCGTTTCATGTCGTTCGGCTCAATTTGGATTTGGTTCGAACTGGCGTCCGGTCCGGTTCGTGGTTTGGTTCACCGGTCCACTTATATTAAAGGGGGTCTTTTCTTTCTTTTTCTTCACCCTAGGGCCGGCCCCCTTTTTTGCCTTCCTTTTTGAATTTCCTCTTCCCTCGAGCCTCCGTTCTCCTCAGAACTCGATCTTCGTCTTAGATACATCTTCCTTTGATCCTTTGACTGAGAATTCCTCGAAACTTCCATATTTAGACTTTCCTTCGAGCCCCTCGAGCGCGTGTTCGAGCACTTCAGATTAATTTTTGTCGGTCTCGAGCTTCCCTAGTATATCTCCATAATCTTGACTATTTCATGTTTGATCTATTGTATGGAATAGCGGGATGCATATAAGGGTTGAGGAAGATTTGATGCTCCAAGCTCGCCTTTTTAAGGGATAAAAATGATTTTTATTTTAGATCTGACCTCTTGAATTCTTTTTCATGTAGGCCATTATGTCGCGAGTACGAGAGCGTCGTTTTCCTGCTGCCATGGTTGATGGCGCGCTTCCCTCATATGCTGTGAGCAATTTTTTGACCTTTTTCGAAATTTACAAATTAGTCCTCTTTTTTCTGGATATTTGCAAATTGGTCTTTTACCCGCCCGTTGTCTCCTTTGGTGAGGCAACCGGGAAAGGCCTGGTTCTCCTTGGTTGAGATCACGCTTTATGGAAATTTTACAAATTAACCTCTTCTTCTGAGAATTTGCATTTAGTCTTTTACCCTATTGCTCTTCCTTGGTGAGGCGATCGGAAAGCCTTGATTCTCCATGGTGAGGATCGACGCTTTATAAAGATGGGTTTTGCTTGGTCAAAACCACATCTCATAATAAGGCGTGTTGACGCCTGCATTTTCTTTATAGGCAGGTATATTCGTCGATATACCTATCTTTATAATGCGCAAGTGGCCCAAATCGTCTCGACCCTTTATACAGCACATGACTCTGTCCTTACCAATTTGTAAGATGAATCATTTCTATATCTGAAAATTAACAAAACTTAACTGCTTGTTTCAGTGGAATATCTTCGCGAAGCTTTTTCATCGCATGCCCGGTGAATGCGGACGTCGTATTGAGAATATTAACATTGATGCTTTTTCGCCATTCCGTTCACCTCCCAGTTTGCTCCGGGCACCGTCGTTGGGAAGTTGTCCAAGTGCGGGGAAGGTGGCCATCAGCTCTTCGCCAGCTGATCACAGATCGCGCGTTCTCGATGCAGATGCCGTTTCTGTTCAGTTCTCTTTTAGGAGACTGACTTCTTGTTGGAGACTCTACCAGGGATCCCGATGCAGTATTTATTGAGGCTGAGCAATGCGCTTTTACCAGACTGGCAGTCGTTATAATGTATTTTTGCCGAGATTCCTCGACACCGTTCTTTGACTGAGCTCAGACGCCAAGCTGCTGAAGCGGAGATGTCGTGGAGTTTGACAAAGGAAATGAGACGTCTCACTGCGGTATATTACTCATCAAAGGCAGTTCCTGTTCGAGTCGCAGATATCATTGTTGGACTACAGCTGGAGTACTGGGCGCCTAGTACTCCGCCTCGCAATGAGTTCCTCACCAATTGCCTTCTTATCTTTGAGGAATCGCTCCCTATCTTAGGACGGGAGATGCCTGCACCGCCGCAAGATTCTATTGGTTGGCCGTCCATTCTTTGGAAGGTTTTGGTGGGCTCGGCTATGACGAAGTATGTCTTGAGCCGATGGAGCAGAGATTACATGCTTGCGTCTTTATGCAGCATTCGGGCACTATGCATGCTTGCCTACCAAGCGCGAAGCATTTCTTTGCCTATGCGGAGCTTACAATCCAGATTCAACACTTTCTGACCAGGCACGGAGGGTGGCTTTGGCTCTACATGAGATGCACAAGATTTTCTGTTTGCCCATGGACAGACGTTATACAGGATAACTTTCCTCCAACCATGGAGTTGAGTCCAAAAGCTGAAGGATCGCATGCCCGACCGTACGAGACCTTATGGATTCTCACACTCTGTCACTACCACATTGCTTTGGCGCAGTCTAGAGCCCCTAGACGAGAGGACCAAAGCAAAATGTTGAGCCTGAAGCAGTTCGCATCATTATCTTGTTCAGATTGGAGAAGCCATCTGGCCAATCTATTGAACTGGCACCGCCTGACTTCCTTCAGAGGTAATGAGCTGCTGAATAAGACTAACGCCCAATTCCTATACCATTAGCAGTTCGAAGAGCGGCTTTCCTGGCAGGACTAAATTCCAGATCGTTCTTATATCT
>NC_033801.1:60091058-60096552 GCF_001876935.1 Asparagus officinalis
TACCTGAGAAGTCGTGCCCGCACACGATAGGTTACTCCGACTGTCAAAATAACGAGTTGTACTATCGTGTTGGGGGTACGAATAGAACCAGGAAAAGGAGTCCCCGAGAGCAGAAAACTCAATGCCCCTGTTCCAAACTCATTCGGGCGGTATTGTCTGAATGCAACTCCATTAAGGCAGTCCCCGAAAGAGTTTCAGTTTTCGAGAGACTTAGTACCAAAATGCCAAAACCAAGGCGTAGGCGTTTTCGGCAAAGAAGGATGGTGGTTGAAGATGAAGAATTCCCGAGGGTCACCGCTAATATGACAAGCAAAGAGACCTCATCACGGGATAATCTCGAGTCGATTCTGAAAGCATCTCGGCGTCTAACCCGTCTTCAGTCTGGAGCAATCGCACGAGGAACTTATGGTAGGGTTCGAGTACCTTCAGAAGGTGAAGAGTCGGATGCCTGCTCCTCAATCGCATCAGATAATACAGTGTCCAGTGAGGGGGAACCCCGTGAGTCACTGATGATAGGTGCGGAGCAAATTGCCAAGATGATTGAAGACGCTTTGGCTAAACAGCAGGAAACTTTCAGGTTCGAGATGCAGATGACCATGCAGACTATGAGAGAGATGCATGAGCAACAAATTCAGGCACTGACGAACCAGCGAGGTGAACGACCCCGCCGTAACCAGATTGTTCAGGAAGAGGAGCACACGGATAGGGATGAAGCTCACAATGCCAATAACCCTCCCGTCAATGCAGGGGGTAGTAACGAGGATGCCAACGAAGATACAAGTGAAGACTTGAAGATCAAAGACCTCGAGAACAAAATCAACACATTGATCTCCGCTCAAGAGGTGAAAAAGACGGGCATTCCTTGTCCATACCCACGAGAATGGGAATCAATCCCCTATCCGGCGAAGTTTAGTCTGATTAACTTTACGCCGTTTGATGGGAAGGGTTCCCCCACTCAGCATTTGATTTATTTCAAATCGCACCTGGGTATTATTTCCGGCAATGAGCCTCTGATGGTGCGGTCATTCGTCGGCACTCTTCGCGGAGCCGCCTTCGATTGGTACCGCCGCCTCAAGCCAGGAAGCGTAAATAGCTAGGACGACATGGAGACAAAATTCCTCGCTAACTTCTTCGACGACGACACCGAGATATCTATCGGATCATTGCTCGATGAGAAGCAGAAGGACGGGGAGTTAGTCGACACCTTCGTCAAAAGGTTCCGGAACAAGGCGATGAACTGCCGGGACCCAATCACCGAGGAATTCATCCTCCAGACTTGCCACAACAACCTCGCACTGGACGTGTTGGAAGCAATGGGGACAGCACCGTCCAAAACGTGGAAGGATCTGAAGGTCCGAGGGGAGCAGGCTGAGCGATTCCTTAGAAGGAAGAAGGCCGAGAGGAACCAACCGACGGTTAATCCGCTGGACTCAAACTTCGCCTCTCGTGGTAAGGGCAAGGCACCTGCAGCTGCTGGTGGTGCTAATCAAGCGTCACAACAGCAATCTCGAAGGCAGCAAAAGACTTCGGGTCCGAGACTCCAAAAAGAGTACTCTTTCAAGGACGAAGACGTTCCAGCCATCTTCGAATCCCTCCTTGAAGGTAACAAGATCAAGCTACCACCTATCACAAATCAGGAGGAAGCTGACAACACTACGGACCCAAAGTACTGTGCATACCACAGGAGGGTCGTTCATCCCACCAAGGATTGCTTTGCTCTCAAGAATAGCATTCAGACCTTGGTTGAAGCCGGCGTCATAACGCTAAGGTAAGCCAAATAAGAACGGCAAAACTCCAAAGAGTATACGAGTATAAACTGTTTCTCAATCCTCCGACCGGTATAAGAGGTTAAACTACTCCCTGATACTCCAATAGGTATATGAGTCTAAACTGTTTCCCCACTTTTGACGGGAAGTTCCTGGAGAATATTAAGCTAATATTCTTAAGGATAACCCGGTTAGGTAACTGATAATAATGTCCGAACCAGTTCCGCAGAGGAAACTGGGGGTGGACGATTTATGTAACGGGAAGTTCCCAAAACCACAGCAATGTAATGAATAAGAACTCCCATTCAAATTCTCACCGTGTCTGTGCACTCAACACTCTCTCTGTTAGAGTCTGGACGTAAAGTTCCCAATTGGTCAAACCTTCTTACAGTTAGGACCACAGTCAAAATCCCCTCTCGATTCCCCCAATGAACGAGAGGTCCACAAATTGAGCGATCAAACCTTCCTACAGTTAGGATTGTCTCAAAACACCCACTTGGTCAAACCTTCTTACAGTTAGGACCACAGTCAAAATCCCCTCTCGATTCCCCCAATGAACGAGAGGTCCACAAATTGAGCGATCAAACCTTCCTACAGTTAGGATTGTCTCAAAACACCCACTTGGTCAAACCTTCTTACAGTTAGGACCACAGTCAAAATCCCCTCTCGATTCCCCCAATGAACGAGAGGTCCACAAATTGAGCGATCAAACCTTCCTACAGTTAGGATTGTCTCAAAACACCCACTTGGTCAAACCTTCTTACAGTTAGGACCACAGTCAAAATCCCCTCTCGATTCCCCCAATGAACGAGAGGTCCACAAATTGAGCGATCAAACCTTCCTACAGTTAGGATTGTCTCAAAACACCCACTTGGTCAAACCTTCTTACAGTTAGGACCACAGTCAAAATCCCCTCTCGATTCCCCCAATGAACGAGAGGTCCACAAATTGAGCGATCAAACCTTCCTACAGTTAGGATTGTCTCAAAACACCCACTTGGTCAAACCTTCTTACAGTTAGGACCACAGTCAAAATCCCCTCTCGATTCCCCCAATGAACGAGAGGTCCACAAATTGAGCGATCAAACCTTCCTACAGTTAGGATTGTCTCAAAACACCCACTTGGTCAAACCTTCTTACAGTTAGGACCACAGTCAAAATCCCCTCTCGATTCCCCCAATGAACGAGAGGTCCACAAATTGAGCGATCAAACCTTCCTACAGTTAGGATTGTCTCAAAACACCCACTTGGTCAAACCTTCTTACAGTTAGGACCACAGTCAAAATCCCCTCTCGATTCCCCCAATGAACGAGAGGTCCACAAATTGAGCGATCAAACCTTCCTACAGTTAGGATTGTCTCAAAACACCCACTTGGTCAAACCTTCTTACAGTTAGGACCACAGTCAAAATCCCCTCTCGATTCCCCCAATGAACGAGAGGTCCACAAATTGAGCGATCAAACCTTCCTACAGTTAGGATTGTCTCAAAACACCCACTTGGTCAAACCTTCTTACAGTTAGGACCACAGTCAAAATCCCCTCTCGATTCCCCCAATGAACGAGAGGTCCACAAATTGAGCGATCAAACCTTCCTACAGTTAGGATTGTCTCAAAACACCCACTTGGTCAAACCTTCTTACAGTTAGGACCACAGTCAAAATCCCCTCTCGATTCCCCCAATGAACGAGAGGTCCACAAATTGAGCGATCAAACCTTCCTACAGTTAGGATTGTCTCAAAACACCCACTTGGTCAAACCTTCTTACAGTTAGGACCACAGTCAAAATCCCCTCTCGATTCCCCCAATGAACGAGAGGTCCACAAATTGAGCGATCAAACCTTCCTACAGTTAGGATTGTCTCAAAACACCCACTTGGTCAAACCTTCTTACAGTTAGGACCACAGTCAAAATCCCCTCTCGATTCCCCCAATGAACGAGAGGTCCACAAATTGAGCGATCAAACCTTCCTACAGTTAGGATTGTCTCAAAACACCCACTTGGTCAAACCTTCTTACAGTTAGGACCACAGTCAAAATCCCCTCTCGATTCCCCCAATGAACGAGAGGTCCACAAATTGAGCGATCAAACCTTCCTACAGTTAGGATTGTCTCAAAACACCCACTTGGTCAAACCTTCTTACAGTTAGGACCACAGTCAAAATCCCCTCTCGATTCCCCCAATGAACGAGAGGTCCACAAATTGAGCGATCAAACCTTCCTACAGTTAGGATTGTCTCAAAACACCCACTTGGTCAAACCTTCTTACAGTTAGGACCACAGTCAAAATCCCCTCTCGATTCCCCCAATGAACGAGAGGTCCACAAATTGAGCGATCAAACCTTCCTACAGTTAGGATTGTCTCAAAACACCCACTTGGTCAAACCTTCTTACAGTTAGGACCACAGTCAAAATCCCCTCTCGATTCCCCCAATGAACGAGAGGTCCACAAATTGAGCGATCAAACCTTCCTACAGTTAGGATTGTCTCAAAACACCCACTTGGTCAAACCTTCTTACAGTTAGGACCACAGTCAAAATCCCCTCTCGATTCCCCCAATGAACGAGAGGTCCACAAATTGAGCGATCAAACCTTCCTACAGTTAGGATTGTCTCAAAACACCCACTTGGTCAAACCTTCTTACAGTTAGGACCACAGTCAAAATCCCCTCTCGATTCCCCCAATGAACGAGAGGTCCACAAATTGAGCGATCAAACCTTCCTACAGTTAGGATTGTCTCAAAACACCCACTTGGTCAAACCTTCTTACAGTTAGGACCACAGTCAAAATCCCCTCTCGATTCCCCCAATGAACGAGAGGTCCACAAATTGAGCGATCAAACCTTCCTACAGTTAGGATTGTCTCAAAACACCCACTTGGTCAAACCTTCTTACAGTTAGGACCACAGTCAAAATCCCCTCTCGATTCCCCCAATGAACGAGAGGTCCACAAATTGAGCGATCAAACCTTCCTACAGTTAGGATTGTCTCAAAACACCCACTTGGTCAAACCTTCTTACAGTTAGGACCACAGTCAAAATCCCCTCTCGATTCCCCCAATGAACGAGAGGTCCACCAATAGGTGGCTCGGTGGCCGCCGAGCCACCTGTGGCCGGCCACCCTGTGCCCAAGGCATAGTGAGGGTAGCCTATAAATAGGCCACCCCCTTGTTCATTTGAGAGGTTGGATTTTGGAGGAGGCGAAGCCCTGTCGGATTGGAGACTCAGATCTAAAAAAGATCTCAACGACTCACTCCTTCAGATCTGGTGCTCGGCGATCATCAACGTCAAATAAGGCAGGTGTTCGAGAGGATCGGATCTCAGATCTACGTTGCTACACTCCGGATCTAAGCTTGGTCTTAGATCCCGAGACTTGGACGATTGTTTCCTTGGTGAAACAATCCTCCCCGGCTATTATTTCCTTGGTGAAATAATACCCGTTGTACTACATAGATCCGACCGGATCTAGATCGCGCGGTAGTCCACGGCAAACAACCCCGGCGTAGGCAAAGAACCCACAAAGCGAGCGACCGCAAAACAGGAGTGTAGGCATCGAAAATTGCCTATAGGTCTCCACAAACGGTTCAGTGTTAAAGAACGATGATGAACGTCACTATCTGATCCACATGAGCCTAATCGACGTCGACGAACGACTGAAGTGAGTCTGCGAGCTACATGAGCGGATAGGATATCTGAACAACGAAGACCCGGACCAATCGGGAACCCGGCAGTGTT
>NC_033801.1:60097552-60101766 GCF_001876935.1 Asparagus officinalis
TATATATACAAACCAAACATTTATCATACTTGCCCCAAAGAGATGAAATGAGGATCCAAAAAGGCATCAAAAAAAATGTTTATGAAGGAGAATCCATGAAGGAAAATAATTTGCTTATATGTAGGGGGATAAGGAAACAAAATCAATAATGGATATTTTCAAAATAAATCATAACAATGTATGGATTTATGAAATCAAAAGAAGAAGAACATGAGAATCATGCAAAAAGTTTTCAAGTGAAAATAAATCAACCAAAAAAAATCATAAATTAAAGTTTATATCCAAAAAATGATGTTGGATCAATCAAGAGAATTTTCTTTGTGGGATTTGATCAAACCACATATGGAATACATTATAAGGTGCGAATAGATGATCCATAAGCACAAACACATAAATATCATCATATAAGTAAAATATAATGAATTCAAAGCAACAAATCAAAATAAAATCTTTGACAAAGGAATTTCAAGAGAGGCAACAATATATCAAGCTCTTAAGCTTGTTCCAACCCATATAATCTTTCAGAGAGGCAACAATATATCAAGCTCTTAAGCTTGTTCCAACCCATATAATCTTTCTAGCATCCGGTAAATATGATTTGAGAATAAACACCCAATAAACCCGGAGGGTTATATAAATACAAACCTCTCATCAAAACAAAACCAATAATCATAAAAACAAAAGAATTTGACAAATAAAAGGAATTATTTTCATAAAAATTTAAAATATATTTTTCGAAACCAAGAAAAAGAAAAAGAAAAGTACTAAAATTCTTGGCTTAAAAATTATTTTGGCACCCAAGTATTCTTGGTACCGGTTTGTTTAGGGACATGACCCCTATCATTAAAGCTCAAAGCTCTAGGGTTATGAACCCATTTAGGCACATGTAGTGCACGGATACGGTCAAAACAAAAATTATATAAATGACCTTTACAATTGCAATTTGTGTAATGAAAAGGTTGAAATAATTTGCGTTGACCAAATGATTGTGCACGGTAAACATTAAAAACATTTGCAAACATAGATGGTCTTTTAAAATTATTTTGCAAATGTGAAACTCTCTTTAAATCAAAACAAAATTTGGCCAAATAACCAAATCGACCACAAAAATCATATTTAAACACATTAGCATGCTTATGATGTACAATTGGTGCATGTGTGTGTACATGTGATGAAGAGACTTGATGAGATGCACAAGAAGGATTAATATTCTTATGTTTTTGTGCATCGTAGCAAAATTTAGCTAAATGGCCTTTACGACCACAAATGGAGCACTTGTAAACTTTGCTATACACGTCTGCATAGTGTGTAGGTGATTTATAAGTTATAGCACTAGATTTAGCACACTTATCCATAAGTTTCTTATGATTATCAATGCATATGTTTAAGGTTGAATCTAAACAAGATATGCGGTTTTTCACATGATTCAACTCATCATTATGCATACAAGCATTGGAAATAGAAGTAGATGAAACATGATCATTTCTAAATGAATTAAACTTATTTCTAATAGTTTCTACTTCTATCATGGCATCATTATTAGCATGAGTTAAGCTAGCAATAGATGAAGACATGTTATTATTTTCAAAACTTAATAACTCATTGTTTTCTTTTAAAATAGCATTCTCTTTAATAATAATATCAAGTTTGGAAGCTAGCGACTCATGATCGGATTTTAAATATACATGCTTGCTTTTAAGATCAATAAAATTATTATGCAACTTAGTATAGGCATGCATTAAACTATCATATGCACAAGCGAGTTCATTAATAGATAAATCACATTCGGATTTCGAATCGCTTACCACATTAGGGCTATCGTCTAGTGGCCGTGTGCATGATGAGGCTCCACATGAACTTGAAGTCGATTCCGCCACAACGCGTCGAATCTCCTCCAAGTCATCTTGATGTGCTTCAATAAATTTCTATAAGGTGTAAGTACTATCAAAATAAACAAATTTGTTAGAAAAGGATGAGCCAAAAGCATTAAGCAAATATTCTAACAAAAGCTTGTTCATATTAAATACTCTTTTATCATTTTTACTCCACTTAGATTTTTCCGAAGTGGGTACGATATAAGCATCTTCAATAACTTCCCATAAATTGAATTGTTTAGATCTAACAAATATGTTAAATCTAGAACACCATTTGTCATAGGGGAGATTATTTATTTTAGGAGCAACATTAGGATCATAGCCTAAACAAGATGCACAAAGTATGTCCATAATATAGTATGTATGTGCAAACAAGATAACAAAAATCTTAAAATTGGATTAGCATAAAAAGATAACTTGGATCTTTAACTCAAGGTGATTAGACTTTTAATCAAAGAGCACCAAGCTCTGATACTAATTGTTAGACCCTAGAGGGGGGTGATTAGGGTCTTATGCTAATCTAATCAAATTTTATACCAATTAAAACTAATTCAAATATTATTATTGCAAGATAGATATACAATATGATATGAGCAAGAATATGCAATATGAACAAAGAGATATATACCCTAGCAAAGAGGTATATGATGAAATATATGCAAGAATATATAAACTAATACAAGGGTGAAATAAACATAAACTAGATAGTGGGTTAAATAAACAAAGAGCAATACAGAATGGAGATATAAGATATGAACATGAAAAAAAGTACGCCAATACAATCTCAAACAAATAATATGTTCACGGAGTTCGGTCCCCACGACCTACGTCTCCGCTCTCCACCTCGAGGAGATCTTCACTATCACAATCGGGTTTTCTACGCTTACCCGAATAACGTTTACACCTCACAATATCGGTTTTCAACGCTCACTGATCAACGTCCACACCTCACACTCAGTTTTCTAGTTCACCGACAACTTCACAATTCACACTCTCACAATATCGGTTTTTAACGCTCACCGATCAACGTCTACACCTCACACTCGGTTTTCTACCTCACTGAAAACTTTACAACACTAACAATGCAACTACAATAAAATGTTCTCTAACATGAATGAGAACTCAACTAAGCACAACTCAATTGTTACAATCTCTCACGACCCTAATATACTATGTATGTAAATACTAAAAGCTCAAGTGGGTGTGTGTAATAATGAGATTCAATAAAACAAAATTGAACTAAACTCAATTATGAAAATCTAGCTTATAGAGATGATAATCAATAAACAATGTAAATACAAAGCTAGAAATTGAGTTTAGAAAACTTCTCTATAAATAACAAGAGAGAGGCAGAAGATTGAATGTTCAAACACCAAAGGATGATCTCCACTTGCTCTTGTGAAAATTTCTTCACAAACAAACTCTTTTAAAACACTCCACTTGCTCTTGTGAAAATTTCTTCACAAACAAACTCTTTTAAAACAAACTTGAACCAAAATTAAACACCCTTAAAACAAACAAACTCTTTTAAAACAAACTTGAACCAAAATTAAACACCCTTAAACTTGTTTAAAAACTTTCTTCGTTCTTGAAAGATGAAAGCAAGGGGTATATATAGCCTCCCAAAATCTCAGCCAAAACCCCAAAGAAAATGACCAAAAAGCCCATAGAGAAACAGCTAAGGAACTAGCCGTTGGAACCCAACGGTCAGTTCGGTGGTCGACCGTGGAAAACACGCGGTCAACCGCGAGCAGCAAAAAAGCCAGGGTTTGGCTCTGGTCGACCGTGACGGTCGACCGCAAAACTCTATGGACTACATCCGGTCGACCATCACAGTTGACCGTGAGCCTCTGAAAACTATTCTGAGTCTCTGGACTCAAAGCGGTCGACCGTGGCAGTCGACCGCAAACAGATACATGAGAAAAACAGGTTTGAAAACAGTTTTTTGATTTTAAAACCCTGTTTAAAAATATCAAACAAATTCAGAAAAATATAAAACTTTGGGAAATAATTGTAGACATGATAATAAACATGCTACAATAACTAGTTTTTAAAAAGGACCTCCCAAATAAAAAATATCATCATTTTGTAAAATAGTCCAAAACATGAAATTGTAAATATATGAGTTTTGATATTTTAGCTTAACCATATTTTAAAACATTACAAAATGATTATATAAACTTAATAAAAGATGTAAATGATCCATAAACCAAGAAAATAATATTTTCACAAAATTACATATTTTATAAACATTTCAAAAGTAAATATGACTTCATTGAACTAAATAAAATTGATATTGATGAAATCATATATATGCATGTAAGTATGAAACAAAAATAT
>NC_033801.1:60102766-60105278 GCF_001876935.1 Asparagus officinalis
AGTGGTATATTTATTCATATAAAATAGATAATGAGGGTATAAAATTGTAATAAAATATGATTATCAACGCCCAGATTAGAGTTTTGACTCGTTCAAAGCACTAACAGAACGGTTTCAAAACCGTTTTCCCCACGATTTAGGGAGCTGTTTAAGAGGGGGCGGTTACACCCCACTCAGCCCATTGAGGAGAGGATTAAGGGGGTAGTTACCACCCTTAATCCCCTATAAATAGTGGGAAACTTAACTGAGTTCGGATCCTTCTTTTTGGGGAGCAAAGAAGAGATCTTCAGCTAGCTTTTGAGGGGAATTGTTGGAGTTTTTGAGACCAGCAACAGGATCTTCTTCATCCTTGGCTTACTAACCGATTTCGGTTAAATCAACTCGGTTCAAATCAACTCTTTTTCAAGAGTTTCCAACTTGTCCAGAGTTATCAACTCGTCCAGAGTTTCAAATTGCTTTGCAAGTTCTCCACAGCGTCGAATCATGAGGAGAAGACTACGTTCCAGTGAATCAAGACGTGCGGATCGTCAACGGAGAGCAAACTCGATGCGAGCATTCGAGGGAGGCACTCCACCGCCACCGTGAAGAACCCAGAATTAAACAAAGGGGAGAATCAAATTCATTCTCCTCTCTTTTGTAATCGGAATCCAAATTGTAATTGATTTTGAGAGGAATACAAGCCAATTTTTCTTTCATTGTCTTTTTACTGCAAATTTCCAACAAACAAAAGATGACGACTCTACTGGGGACTAGCTTCTCTGACGAAGAAGTGGTAGCGCAATCCGATGTTCATTTTACTAGAACGACCGTTGAAACTCTGATTATCGAGTTTGATCAAGCCAAGTATGAGGAGTTACTCTCCTCCGGATCCCTTAGCCCCAAGGCTATGCGCAAGATCTACAAAGTCTCCAAGGAGACTAAAGTTCCAGTTGTTGCTCCTATGCCGAAGGATGCCCTCTCCTGTAGCCAAGACTGCTCGAACAGCCCCTCCTCCGAAGGAGTGGGCTCAGCTTATGCCAAACGCAGCCCTCAGTGGCACGTTATGCAATCAAAACGCAGCCTTCAGAGGCACGTTCCAACATCTAAACGCAGACCTCAAAACTGCATTGATCTGGCTAAACGCAACTCTCAAGAGTGCGTCCCAGAACCAAAACGCAACTCTCAGGAGTGCGTTCCAACATTTAAATGCAGACATCAAACCTGCGTTGATCAAACTGAATGCAACTCTCAGGAGTGCGTTTCAGAATCCGAACGCAGGTCACAGGACTGCGTTTTACTAGCAAAACGCAGACTTTGGTCTTGCGTTAATCAAGCTAAACACGACCCTCGTGTTTCTTTTTTAGAACAAGATATGATTCGTCGTGTTCAAAATGATCAACATGGATTTAAAATTCATGTTTGCTAAGAACCAGTCCCATCCTTTAACGGACAGGGGGTTCCATCTTTACCCTCACGCTCCGTGAGAGGTTCATCCCAAGTCTCTGACTGGCGGGAATTGCTGTCGATGTTCAACCGACCGACGAATGTCATTTTGCTCAATAATCGACGACATCCTCACAGGAAGAAGACTTTAGAGGATGAATACCTTAGAGTCACTTCTAACATGGTTGGTAGAGGGAGATCATCAACCTTTAGTTCTGACGAGTCAGAGACAGATCATTCTCCAAGCGTCAGAGAAATCCCTAACGAGTTTGAAGGAATCTACCAACGTACTCGGACTCGAACAGGAGCCATTCCCAAAAGCATCTTCATCCCGACCTCACACAAGCAAAGGGAAGGGAAAAGTGGTTGATGATGCGGCTTCTGACCAAGAAGCCCACAGCCTGGAATCTTCCTCTGATGAAGGAAGAGAGACTGAGAATGAGCAGAATCTTCAGTCTGCCAAAATGAAAGAATTGGAAGCCCGTCTCACAGCCATTGCTAACAGAAGCGAGCTCCAAGATGATGGAGTTATCAGGACCTATCCTGCCGAATGGGATGCAGCCCCTTATCCTCCAAAGTTCGAGGTCCCGACGCTACAAACTTTTGACGGCACGGGATCACCGAACCAACATATTTATCATTTCAAATCACAGACTAGAAATATAATATCAAACGATGCCATACTGGCTCGATTGTTCATTGGCACCCTCAAGGGAGTTGCCTTTGAATGGTTCAAGAAACTTCCCGTGGGATGTATCCAAAAGTGGACAGATCTAGAGAGACTATTCTTATCAAGATTCTTTGAAGAGGATACAGAAGTCTCCATTCATACCCTTCTCGTCACCAAGCAGAAGAAGAGGGAGTCCGTCAAAGCCTTCTGTTCGCGTGGAAAATCCATGGCTCTCCGGTGTTCGTCAGGTATGACACAATCTACCTTAGTAGAGACCTGTCGACACAACTTGCAAACCGACCTCCTAGCCCGAATAGGAGTTGCAGAATGCCGTTCTTGGAGACAACTAATCTCTCAAGGCGAGCAGGCTCAAAAAATCATTGCCAGGATCAAAGCTGAAGAACAAAGTAGGCAAGATCA
>NC_033801.1:60105449-60106602 GCF_001876935.1 Asparagus officinalis
AATGAACATTTCTAGGCCTATTTATAGGTTCTCAGGACAGTGGCCGCAAAAAGAGAAATGTCGGCCACCTCTGGCCACTGTCGGCCACCTCGGGCCACTGTCGGCCACCTCGGGGTGGCCGGCACTGTGCCTAGCCACCTTGAGGTGGCTCGGCTCATGGCCGAGCTACCCCAAGGTGGCTCGGCCACCGAGCCACCCCAAGGTGGCTCGGCATTGGCCGAGCCACCTTGAGGTGGCTCGGCTTTGGCCGAGCCCCCGCGGGCGGTGTTTTCCGACTTTTTCGAGTCGTTTTCCGTTGTTTCCGGTTCTGTCCGTGATTCGGTTGATTGAGACTCTGATTGGTTGATCTGATTTGGCAGTAAGTCGGATTCCTGATTTGGCAGTAAATCCGCTTCTGAGTTCGAGTCCGAAACTGATCTTGATTTGATTGCGATTCGTCCGCGTCTGTTCTCGGTTGGATGACTCGTTGATTCCTTAACACTTGGCTTGATTCCGCACGCGGGTGGATTCATTCCGTTGCTTCTGTGCGATTCGTCGATCTCGTCGCCTCGTTGGTTCGTCGGTTTGTGCCGAGCTGTGCTAGGGGACCTATAAGCAATTTTATATGCCTACAGATACCCCCTCCAAAGTATTTCAGTCTCGTTCTTTTATAGAAGAGTCTGGAATACTTTGGATATGATTGTCCCCCACCTTCAGTCGGTATAATGAGACCTTGGAATGATTTCCGTTCTTGATTCCTTCAGTTCTCCAGGCTTTTCGGTGCTTTGTCGAAAGTCTGTAAGAGTTCCGGTGCTGCATTTATTGTCTGACCGTTTGTCGGAATTTCGAACTTGAAGTCGTTTCCTGTTTTCTAACTTTTAGCTGACTATTGGTTGTGGTGTCGAGTCTTTATGCACAACGCGTTGTCCGGCGTAGTGTGGTTGAGTTATCCTTAAGAATATTTATAAACAATATTCTCCAGGAACTTCTCAACCCAAAAATAGGGAATAGTTTATACTCATATACCTTATTGGAGTATACTCGTATACTTTTCGGAGTATTCTTTAAGTTCGAATAATCTGAACCAGCCCAAAAAAAAAAAAAAGTGCCAAAGAAGGCAGTATTTGGGTTCAAAATCTCTCCGACCCTTCCAAATATATGGTAGAGGGGTTAA
>NC_033801.1:60107602-60111417 GCF_001876935.1 Asparagus officinalis
GGCTCGTGTCATTGAGTTGACTTTGAACTACCTCTGTCACATTGTGCTGGCTTAGGGCTTCGGACCACCGCATGTTGACTTTTTGTCGCAATGCGTTGACCGGCGTTGACCTAGGGTTACGCGTTGACCGGCGTTGACCCTTAGGGTTTTGAATCGTCAAACGTTGACTTGAGTTGCAATGCGTTGACTGGCATTGACCTAGGGTTACGCGTTGACTGGCGTTGACCCTTAGGGTTTCGAATCATCGAACGTTGACTTTGGTTGCAACGCGTTGACTGGCGTTGACCTAGGGTTACGCGTTGACCGACGTTGACCCTTAGGGTTTTGGATCGTCGAACGTTGACTCTGGTTGCAACGCATTGACTGGCGTTGACCTAGGGTTACGCGTTGACCGGCGTTGACCCTTAGGGTTTCAAATCGTCGAATGTTGATTGGTGTCGATTTTCATCAAGACATCCAATAATCGACGAAAACGGGCGAATTCGGGCCTAAAACAGGCGTACGGGGACAAAACAGGACCCACAACACCCGGGGGTGTCTCGCCCTTGGCCGAGACACCTTGGGGTGTCTCGGCCAAGGCCGAGACACCCTAGGGTGTCTCGGTTTTGGGGCCGAGACACCCCCTCTCCCCTCTCTTTTGTCTTTTTCCTCCTTTTGTTTGCTTAGCTTTCCCTTGCTTTGGTCTTATTACCTCTTTTGTTTTCCCCCTTCTTTTCAAATTTTCAAAAGAGATTCCCCCTCTCTCCTCTCTTCTTCCTCCAAACTTCCTCCATTGATGTTCTTTCAAGGACCCATCAACCCATAAGAAAGTTTGGATTTTTGGTGGGCACCCATTGGCCGAAATTGGTCTCCTCCAATTAGGGTTTCTTACTCCTCCTTCAAGCTCGAGTCTTGGCCCTTGGAATTAGGGTTCTCAAACCTCTTGATTTGGGTAAGCTCCCCTTCACAATCTTCTCATTTTTTGATAAAGATTGCATCTTTACTCTTATAGTAGGCAAAGGGGTTGTGTATGCACAATGCTTTGGGGGGTTTTGTGCAAAAGAGGCAATATGGCCAAATTTTGGGGGGCTTATATGCAAAATTGGACTATGGCCGAAATTTTTGAGGGGCTTTTATGCAAAATTGCACTATGGCCGAAATTTTTGAGGGGCTTTTATGCAAAATTGCACTATGGCCGAAATTTTTGAGGGGCTTTTATGCAAGATTGCAATATGGTTTGAGGGGTTTATTTGCAAAAAGCAACCCACGAATTGAGAGGGGTTTATTTGCAAAATTGGTTAAATTCTACAAAAAGGGCTTATTTGTAAAATTAACCAAAATTGTGGGATATCGGGGGGTGCTATATGATCAGATATGATGACCATGACCCAACCCGGGCGTGTCCTTGACCTGAATTTTGGCTTTGAACACGAAGGGTATTTTGGGTATTTCACCAGAATTTGCTGCGAAAGATGACAATCATTGTTTCGCATGCACGAAATTTGTAGGTTTAACTAGACTTCAATTACGAAATCCCATTTATATATAGGATTTTAATTAAAGTTCTTAATTTCCCTTTTAAATTTCGTGTATTCATTTTTTAGATTGTACCTGACCTGCTGCTTTTCGTTGCAGATTTCCAATGTCTCCACGCCGTTCTCGACCTCGTAGGAGTCGTTCTCATTCACAGCATAGTGAGGAAGAGGTTCCCGCGACGTCTTCCCCCACGGCCTCATTCTTCGGGGGTGAGAATTTATGCAGATTTTTCTTCTTGCATCCCTGATTGACCTCTTTGCGGGTCATGAAGGAAGAACCGACACCCTCCTTCGCGGGGGTTAAGGTTTCAGACTTGTCTTGCTTAGCCAATTCATGTCTTCCGGTATATTGGGGCGATTTTGTGTCGTCCTACACCTTATAGTTCGGTGTATGTTACCACGTTATTCACGTGATGATGCATGCCGTTCTTCCAGTGTAGGACACTCAAAATCGTCTCTCCAATTATTCCGTGGATGAGCTTATCATTCTTCTTGTGAATTTTTCTGACTCCACCCTTGTGCTTTATTGCAGTGGAATTTCCCGCGGGTAGCCTTCCTCCTCACGCCAACACCGGCTGTAGTCGGGAGGTTTTCTCTTCAGCTTCCCTTAGGCAGGCTGTTAGCCCACTTCCTCGGTTCGATAGAGATCGCTCAGACGACTCTTGCCGCTTGATACGGGAAGGAGGGCGCCATTGCTTGCGCCAGCTTATCACAGATGCCTCCTTTACTGCTGATTCTACCTCCACTCAGGCTTTAAAGAAGCCGAGTTTCCTGTTCGGAGATCATGTCGAGGATCCTGCTGCGTTGACCCTTGGCGAGGAGCACTGGCTGACTCTCAGCGAAGGGGCTGTCTTTTATATTCCCTCCATTCCGCGACAGTGTTCTTTCAGTCACTTGAAGGGACAGGCCGTGGAGCGGCAGATGTCTTGGCATCTTACTGCTGATGCTGAGCGAGTCCAGTGCGGGTATGCTTCTCATCACAAGATTCCTGGTTCTAGCGGGTATCACGATATTCGGGGCCTTCGACCGGGGGTCATGGGCCTTGACACTGCACCCCCAGGCGAGGTGTCAGCAGCTGCTCCTACCGTGAGTAATCGTCTAGTTCTTCTGGGGAGACGCTTACCTATACCAGAATACAGATGCTATGGTTGGGCTTCCTCACTAGCCAAGGGGTGGTGGGCACGCATGACCAGTTTTGTCTTAGCGCATTGGGAGAGGGATTTGAAGAGCAGTGGGTTGTATGCACCTATACCAGCCACCATGCACGGAATCCCAGTCAGCTGTCGCCATTTCTTTCTGACCAGTGGTGGTGAGTTAGGGTTGGCCTTGCATGAGATGCATCACGTTTCTGGTCTTCCGATGGGGGACTGTCCGTATCAGGAGTATTTTCCCTCGAACCAGCAGTTGGAGTGTATGAAGAAAGATACTCCCGACATGTATGACACCCTCTGGGATCTTACTTTCCACTATTATACTTCCTTGGTTCAGACTTCTCCTCAAGCGAAAAGGAAGAGGCAGATCAGCTTGAAGCAGTTCGCTTGTTACTTATTCCAGAACTTGGAGGGTGATTCCAGTGCGTCCATTCGTGAATTAGACGTGTTGACCCCTTCCGCCGTTAATGAGTTGTTGGAGAAGGCTGAGGCTCAATCTTATACTATCGCCAGTGCTGAGGGAGCTTTTCCCGCGGGGACCAAGTTTCGCTCTTTTCTCTGCCGTGCACAGAAGTCCATTGGGCCCCGGACTCTACTAGCAGGCTACCTTGCCCTTTGGTTGAAGAAGTGTGTTGTCCCGCACCAGCCTTCAGAAACCATCAGCTGAGCTGGTTTGTCCGAAGGTTGAGCTCCCTTACGCATATCTGATGGCGTGGCTCGTTCTTCACCGTCCCGACTTGATGTCAGCGCCCAGTGTTGTTGACATCCCCGTCCCCTTCATGCAGCTGTTGGAGAAGAGCAGATGGCTCGGGAATAAGTTTAGCGATGTTCAACGAGAGCTTCGAGTCTGCAAGAACTTGGAGTTCTTTAAGTGTTTCCCTCACTTTTCAGGTCGCTATGGCGACGTGCTGATTGATGAGGAGAAACCTAGAAGTGATCGGACCGTTCACGACGCTGGTTGCTTCCGGTGGCTAGTGAACATCCGCATTGGGTATCTTGTCCTCCGGGTGAAGAACCAATGCCACATATGTTCGCGGGGAAATTCGTTGCTTTCTTTTTCATTGAAATAATCGTCATCTTAGGTTACAAAAGATCCGGTCTTTTTTAGATCCGGTTACAATTAAATCAAGGAAAAATAAGAAAAATTACA
>NC_033801.1:60112417-60115596 GCF_001876935.1 Asparagus officinalis
TTACCTCTTTTCACACAAAGGCAACGGATATTTGCTCTTGATTGAGTTGCGTTTACGTCAAATTCTTTTGCTTGAAATGATAATGAAAGTATAAAGTTTATTTATTTTTATAGATCTAGTCTGAATTAAGCTTGTTGTTTGATAATGAAAGTTTAAAGTTTAAAGTAACCTTGCAACCCCTCTGAGTTTAATGATTGTTTGGTAATTCTCAATGTTTTAGTTACATTTTTCTTCTAAAGAAAACTGAAAAAGGGAGCAAGGATCATGTGTTGAGAGGAAGAAGAGAAGGGTAACCTTTAGAATATAAGTATCTTTTAACCGTTATTTTATCAACTGAGCGTCCCATGATGAAAAAGTAATATTAGGGATTTTATAATAGCCGACAAAACTTGAGGGCGGTTTCATACTAATCACTCATATTAAAATTATGCATACTAGTATAATCATTATTATTTTATCTGAGAAAAATCTATATATATATCAGTGAGTTAAATATATGAACCCTGTTCGTTCACCAAAATTCTAATTGTTTTACTTCTGAAATTTTTACTCCTCAAACGAATTATTTTAAGGGTACGTTCCTAGTTGTAGTTTATCACCCACTTGCATATTCCTGAATTAATTGTATATATATATAGATTCCCTACAGTATCATCCAATTGTAAAGTCCCCTTATAGTTTTATTTGTTGCAAATAGATCCCTATAGTTCTACTTGTTGCAAATAGACACCCTAAATGAATTTGTTTTTTTACTATTAAAATATTTGAAAACGTTTGAGGGGGTGGATACACATATCACATACGCCACCTATAGTTCTATTGGTGAGGATAGATGTCCGATCGTTTTTTTTAAAATACTTTTAAGAGGGTATAAAAAGTTCAACTGGGGGGAGGGGGGAGTGTTCGCTCTTGGGTCAATACTACAAGGAGTCTATTCGTAACAAGTAGAACTATATGAAATCTACTCATAACAACTAGAATTAAAAGAGGTTTATTCTCAACAAATAAAACTACAGAGAGTCTCTTTGCAATTGGATGAGACTGCAGGGGCTTCGTTAACAATTAAACCATTAATAAAACATAACAGTTCTCCTCCAAAAATAAACGATTTGATTCAAGAATATACTCTTGTGTAATACTGGGGACTATATATTTTCCTAGCATAAGAAGATCGCTAATCACAATACAGCTAACAACTTAATTTGAATGAGCTTTTCTATCCAAATAACAACAATAATAACAATACTAATAATAACAACAGCAACAACAACAAAGTTGATTGAGGGTTTTACCTCTTTACTTTTCTAACATTTTGTAATAACAACAACAACAAAGTTGATAGAGGGTTTTACCTCTTTACTTTTCTAACATTTTGTATCCTGACCTCTATTATATATGCATTGGTCAAACTATTGGAAAAAGAATTTCATTTTGGCATCTCTATGATGGACGGTTGGATATTAATCATACCATATCAAAGAAAAGATTAATGCCTCGGAGACGCCAAATATAGGACACAGGGGGGGCAGATGAGCTGTCCCCCTCAGGTTGCATGATGCACTGTTGTTCATGAACAGTGCATCATCCAACCGGAGGGGGACAACTCACATGTACCCCTCTTGGATCCCCTATTTGGAGTCCCTGTAGAAACGTCTACGGCCCCAAAGAAAAAGGTTTAGTTTGTCTTTGGAATACTACATTTCTGGGAGCAACAATATCCCCACTGTCGCATTTTCATTAACACGTACGTGTCTTGTATTAACGACACTTTATCACAATAAACTCTTGACCAACAACTTAACCGGCTAACAACAGCCTTTGATGAAAGAGCAATGTCCTTTTCTAAGTAAAGCGGATGCCTTTTCTTGCTCACTTTATTAGCCTTTACGTGACAAGTTCTCTTCACACCGCTGCCACGCGAAAAGTACTAGACCTGGATTCCTTACTATAGCCCCCGTTTAACCGTTTGGTTCACCCTTAGGGGGATTATTCGTTAGTGTAATTTGGTGTAATTTGGGGTAAATTGTTCCAATGGGGTAATTTTACCCAATGGGATAATTGAATGGGATAAAGTGGGGGTAAAATGGGGTAATGGGACAATTTGAGTGGGACAATTTGAGTATGACATCTTTTTATAATATTATATTTATAGCTTAATTAAATTCAAGTTTAACTTGATATAACATCAAATGATTAAATAAATTCAGTCCTCAAGAACGTGTAATATTCTAATTGCACATAATTAACTAGATAATGTTGCACTAAACAAAACATCCAGAATTTTCCGCTCTCTTGTTCCAGAAATCAAAATGGGGTAATTTTGAGGGTTGGGTTGAGTTATCTTTATATAGGTGGTGTAATTTTAGGGGAAGTGGGGTATATGTGTTGGGGATTCGAAACAATCAATCGAACCATTGCCCTTCCGGACCTTGTGTTGAAAGTAGGAAAGTAGGAATAAACCACAAATAAAGATCTAACCTTGTAAAAACAGTAAAAGAGACGAACACACAGATTTAACGAGGTTCGGCAACGTGCCTACGTCCTCGGGAGCCACACCACACAATCTTTCTATTAATTGAAGAAGAAAATACAAGCTCTCAAACAAGGGGTAAATCTCTCTGAGATTCTCTCTCTCTTTGCAGCCAAAAAGCTCTCTTTTTGATGTCTTACAAACCCTAAAATCGTTTGGGGTATATATAGAATCCTGGTTGAAACAGATTCCTAAACAGATCAGGAAACTGTCTGGGCGATTCGCGGTCGACCGCCATGCCAAGGCCGGTCGACCGGCCAGAGAAAAATCTGTTTACAGGGTCCTGTGCACATTCAGTGAGTTCACCCGAACTCTCCCCTTCTTCGCATGTATCTTTTCCCTGAAAAATTCTTTCTTCAATCAACATCTCGGCGATCGCGCCGATCCTCGTAGTGTGTCTCCGCCTTCGTCTTCTACTCGTGAAGGCCAACTGAAGTTGCGCACAACTCCAGTTTCTCAATGGGGACTGCCTTCGTCAACATGTCCGCCGGATTTTGACTCCCCAAAATCTTCATTAAATGCAACTTTCCGTCCTCAATCAGCGAGCGTATAAAATGGTATTTGACGTCGATGTGCTTCATTCTGGCATGATATATTGGATTCTTGGCAAGATGTATAGCGCTCTGGCTATCACAATAAAGAACTCCTC
>NC_033801.1:60116596-60119435 GCF_001876935.1 Asparagus officinalis
CGGCCACCAACTCTTCGATAGGCTTCACAGGGACAGTCTTATTAGCTGCTAGCAACCACCTGCAGCTCATGAAAGTGAGGTTCAACTGCCGCTCAGTACCCGGGAGACTGAACCTAGCACCAGTGCAGCCAGTTGTAGGCATCGAAAATTTCCTATAGGTCTCCACAAACGGTTCAGTGTTAAAGAACGACGATGAACATCACCATCCGATCCACATGAGCCTAATCGACGTCGACGAACGACTGAAGTGAGTCAGCGAGCTATGTGAGCGGATAGGACTTCGGAACAACGAAGACCCGAGCCAATCGGAAGCCCGGCACTCTTCACAAAAAGGACAACGCCCTTCATGCCTCGATCACTCTACAGATAATCCAACCACCAGAGCGGATCGAGCTGTTCGTCACGCATTCAACGCACCCGGAATCACTCAAATCCGAGTTCGTACGAAGAATCTACGGGGAAAACAATCGAATACACCTATGGACGTCTCGGAGTTCCGAAACACCCCCAGGGGTGTCTCAGAAATTCCGAGACACCCCAGGGGTGTCTCGGAAATTCCGAGACACCCTAGGGTGTCTCGGAAAATCTGAGACACCCCAGGGGTGTCTTGGAAAAGTGTCTCGGAAATTCCGAGACACCCCAGGGGTGTCTCGGAAATTCCGAGACACCCCAGGGGTGTCTCGGATTTGGAGAGACACCCTAGGGTGTCTAGGCACCCTAGGAGCCCCCTATTGCCTATAAATATACCCCCTTACCTCATTTGGAATGATCTGGATTTTTGGAGAGCCTTGGCGAAGCCCTGCTGCAGCAAAGAGTGATCGTGCGCTTCAACCGAGGAGGAGAGGTCTACACCAGTCTTCATCACCCGTTCTCATCCGATCCTTAGTATTAGCCTTTAAGTTGTAATCTTTGTTTTATTGCACAAGTAGGTCTTATAAAAAGACCGACTTTTTATTCGATTATTGTTGTAACGACTGAAGTTGTAACAGATTCGAAAAGCAATGAAAACAGCAACTTTCTCCGAAAACAAGCTGGCGACCACAGTGGGAGCCAACGGCATCGCTACCGACGCCGTCGTGACGCAACCGGCATTCAAGATCCGGGTGAATGAAGAGGTCGAATACGAGTTCGACCAGCAAAAGTTTGAAGAGTACCTCTCTTCCTCCTCCTCCAGATCCGCCTCTCCAAGTAGGCGCAAGAAGGCATCCTCCTCCAGAGTCGTTCGCGGGACCCTCGGCTCAAAGACCCAAGATCCCTTAGCCATCGCTGCACTCGCACCACGTGGCGTCTCCGCGTCGCCCAACATGGTCGAGATCGCAGATCTGGGCCTCTCCTCCCCCAAGAAGGTGGCTACTGAAGGCGCTCCGGCTGTATCAAAGAGGACGCTCCAAAGGCGGCGTCAACGCCTTGCTCGTCAAATGGCCAAGGCTTTGGAGCCTATGGATGGGGTCCGTTACAACGAAGATCTCAAATTGAGACAGCGCCTAGAGCAACAACGGTATGTAACCAACTCCTCCTCCCTGGCAGAAACAAACAAGTGGGTTCGTGTCACGAGGACTCGTTCCACCCTCGAAGAGAGAATCAAGAAGCGCCGCGCACTGCTTGCGCATGCCCGAGCACTCTTGCAGAAAGCGGAGGAGATGCAGAAAGAAGAGGCAGTCAAAACTCCGCCAAAGCCCAAGCAAGTGTGGATGCTAAAGGCGAATCCAACGCCTAAGGCAAGAATGGAAGAAGTTGCTGCCCAACCTTCACCAAAGCCAAGTCTCGTTCCCCTTACCCCGGCACCTCCGGTGGGGTCAGGTATGAACACGGATCCTTCAACATCCAGGGTTCCTGTGAAAGGTCGCCTCGGTCCCTTACCAAGGAATCGAGGTAAAGTATCTATCAAGGAACGAACCTATCAAGGAGCGATTGGGTCCGTTGAAAGGTCCCCTAATGATAAACCCAACTGGGGGTCGTTCTAACTCCCCCCAGGAAAATATCAAAGGGAAAACCCCTATTACCGACCGCATCGGGTTGCGTGTCGAAGTTCAAGAGCCCGTTAAGTTTTTACGTTCACAAAAGCGTAGACTGGAACGAGCGACTCTTGAGAACGCTAATAAAGCGTCATATTCATCTGATGATGATAATATTGTATCTGCAAAATCGTGTCAACACTCTATAGGTTGCTCCAGTTATCAAACTGACGAGTTGTACTATAGAGCTGGGGGTGCGAATAAGCCTTGGAAGCGAAACGCACGAGACGTAGAGCCTCACTGTCTGTGTGCCAACATCATCAAGGCGGTGTTATCAGAATGCTGCTGCTCTGAAGCTCCAAGGAGAGTTTCGGTGTTCAAGAGAATCTCCACCGCAACGCCTGAATCCAAGCCTAGGCGTTACCGACGAAGAAGAAAGATGGTCAAAGACGGAGAATTCCCGAAGGTCACCATCAACATGGCCAGCAAAGGAGTATCGACAGGGGACAATCCCGAGTCAATCCCGTTGGTACCCTAGTATCTAACTCATCTGCAGTCCGGAACCCTTACACGAGGAACCTATGGTAGGGTTCGGACGAGATTACCATCAGAAGACGAAGGATCAGATGCCGGCTCCGCGATTGCTTCGGATAACACGGTATCCAGCGAGGGACAACCCCGCGAGGTACTCATGATCAGCGCCGAACAAATGAACAAGATGCTTGAAGACGCCCTAGCTCGGCAGAAAGAAGCTTTCAAGTTCGAGATGGAGATGACCATGCAGCATATGAGAGAGATGCATGATCAGCAGATTACGGCTCTGACCACTCACCAAGGAGAGCCCACTCGACACAATCATCAGAATCAGGATGAGAATGAACGGG
>NC_033801.1:60120435-60123401 GCF_001876935.1 Asparagus officinalis
CTAAACTGTTTCCCACTTTTAACGGGAAGTTCCTGGAGAATATTACGTTAATATTCTTAAGGATAACCCAGTCAGGTAGCTGAGAATAATGTCCGAACCGGTTTAGCAGAGGAGACTGGGGGTGGACGATTTATGTAACGGGAAGTTCTTAGAGAATCGTATATCCTTAAGGATAACCCGAACACCCAAATGAGTACAATACCATACCCAGTTTTGCAGAGGAAGCTGAGGGTGGATGATTCATGTAACGGGAAGTTCCCAAAAGAAATCCATATAGTGTATTCTTAGGGATAACCCGGTCACCACAGCAAGATGATGAATAAGAAACTCCCATTCAAATTCTCACCGCGTCTATGCACTCAATACTCAAACCTTTCTACAGTTAGGACCAAAACCAAAACCCCTCTCGATTCCTCCAATGAACGAGAGGTCCACAAATCGAGCGATCAAATCTTCCTACAGTTAGGATCGTCTCAAACCTCCTAATTGGTCAAACCTTCTTACAGTTAGGACCACAGTCAAAATCCCCTCTCGATTCCTCCAATGGACGAGAGGTCCACTTTTACATCTATCTAGTAGAGTCAAAACCTGGCGGTTGTTAGGTACTAAACAGGTAAAACAATACCAAGGATAAAGAGAAATGATAATAGTTCATAAATATTCTATGATCCAACACATAGGGAAGTAGCATAGTCAATGATGTGAGTTAGATAAACTGAAATCTCAAAAGTCTCAATCAATATATTGCCCAATAAGGAAATAAGGCTCACAGCCTTTCACGTTCTAGAATATACCATCAAATGTTCTAACACCTACTACAGTGGAACGACCAAAGAAAATAATACTGCGCTAGAAATGTAAGCGAACACTAATGTGGTCCCCCCCGCTGAATCAACATGCGTCTCGTGCTCACCCTGGCTCGTGAGACTGAAAGGGGGTAGGGACACACGAGCGTCAAAGCTAGCGCGAGTAACGTCCACAACCACCACGGGAACGAAGGGCGTCGGTTGTAACAATGAAAATACAGATATTAAATAGTATATAGATCTAATAATGAGTGATCCTACTAGAAGACGGTTTGTAGTAGTTAGAAATTTAGCACAGCATGGCAGCATAGGTCGGTCGAGGCGATAATATCCAAACAGGAACCCTCATGTATTAGTTCGCTTTTGCAATTGTAAATCTCTAAACACCAAAACCGAGTTTCTAGTACAGACAATAGTAAAAGAAGTCTAGCTGATGTCTAGAAGCCAGCAGGTGACATCCCTACTAAACATCGAATGAACTATTGACTTGCCTAAAGTGTGCATGTGAATCAGTGTCGTGAAACTTCTATGGACGAAGTCATCTATCAGGGTTAAAGCTATGCAATCAGGAACTATTTATGTAGATACGGATGTGGATACTTGAAGCGATCGGGGAGGTCCGCCGGTGACACAGATGTGCAGAGGAATAATTTTATATTCTATCTCCGAACCGTTCTTTTGGGGCAGAAGTGCACCTGTAATCGGGGAGGAATGGAATTTTATATTCTATCTCCGGTTAAGGAAAGAAGCTCAAAGTGGGATTTATTCTTGAGAACGTGAGGTGAAACTAGGAATGGGATCTCCACGTCCGAGAATCAAAAAATTTTAGATAAACCCTTATTTTATAGGATTAGGTGTATCTGACTTGAAGACGAGTTCACGACTTTATCACTCCTAACTTTTAGCAAGATTGACTGAAGGGGAAAGGGTGAGAGTTTTTTTGTTTATCGAAAGAAATCCTGGCTCGGGCCATAACCGTTCGATGGTTTTGACCAAGATGAGGTAACTAGAGACGACCGCTAACTTTTGGTTTGTCGTTCAATTAGGGTGGAGGTCCTTTCGTTATCGAAAGAAAAGATCCGACTTAAGAATATTCTTAAGGATAACTCAACAACACTACGCCAGACAACGCGTCGCAAATAAAAACTCAATGCCAACAATCGATGGTCAGCTAAAGATTAGGAAATCAGGAATCGACTTCAAGTTTAAAATTCCAACAACGGTCAGACAATAAATGCAGCACCGGAACTCTTACAGATATTCGACAAAGCACCGAATAGCCTGGAAGATTGAAGGAATCAAGAACAGAAGCCATTCCAAAAGTCCCGTTATACCGACCGAAGGTTGGGACAATCATATCCAAAGTATTCCAGACTCTTCTATAAAAGAACGAGGCTGAAATACTTTGGAGGGGGTATTTGTAGGCATATAAAATTGCTTATAGGTCCCTTAGCATAGCTCGGCACAAACCGACGAACCAACGAGGCAACGGGGTTGACGAATCGCACGCAAGCAACAGAATACATCCATTCGAGCGTGGAATCAAGCCAACGGTTCGGGGAATCAACGAGTCATTCAAACAAGAGCGGACTCGGACGAATCACGATCGAATCAAGATCGGTTTCGGACTCAAACTCAGAAATGGATTTACTGCCAAATCAGGTCAACGATTCAAGTCCGGATAAATCAACCACAGAACCGAATCACGGACTGAACTGAAAACGGGAAAAGACAGAAAACCCAACACCTAGGGGACTCGGCCAAAACCGAGCCACCTCTAGGTGGCTCGGTGGCCGAGCCACCCATGGGTGGCCGCCCAGATCTGTGCGCGGGCACAGATCTGAGAGCCTATAAATAGGCCCTTGAGTGTTCATTTGAAAGGTTGGATTTTTTGGAGGCGAAGCCCTGCTGGATTGAAGACTCAGATCTAAAAAAAAATTCAAACTTTAGGACTTCGAGGACTTGCTCATCCAGATCTGGTGCTCGGCGATCGTCAACGCCAAATAAGGCAAGAGTTCGAGAGGACCGGATCTCAGATCTACGCAGGCATTGTGACGCCCCTGGATTCACACAAGGCTGCAGTCCGAGGTAAAACCAAGAATGTTAAACCTGCTATGCACCACACCGTGCAATAACATGTTTCACCATCACAATTAACAT
>NC_033801.1:60124401-60126973 GCF_001876935.1 Asparagus officinalis
AGGATATATCTCTTTGTTGTTCATATTGCTTATCCTAGCTTATATATAGTTGTTATATTTCATACTTGCAAGGATAACTTATTAATTTATTTTAATTGGCATTTAATCAGATTAGATTAGCATAAGACCCTAATCACCCCCCTCTAGGGTCTAACAATTGGTATCAGAGCTTGGTGCTCTTTGATTTAAGGTCTAATCGCCTTGAGTTAAAGATCCAAGTTATCTTATTTGTGCTAATCTAGTTATGATTGCATTTGTCTTGCTTGCATATGTTCATATATATATCTTGAATATGAATGTATTTTGTTTAGGCTATGAATCCAATGTTGCTCCTAAATTCATTAATTTTCCCTATGCACAATGGGCTTCTAGATTTAAACTATTTGTTGAATCTAGAAATATTGACTTATGGAAAATTATGAAAAATCTAAGTGGAGTAGCAATGATAAAAGAATGTTTAATATGAACAAGCTTTTGTTAGAATACTTGCTTAATGCCTTTGACTCATCCTTTTCTAACAAATTTGATCATTTTGATAGTGCTTACAATTTATGGAAATTCATAGAAGCACATCAAGGCAACTTGGAGGAAATCCAACGCAGTTTGGAGGATTATTCTTCAAGTGAATGTGGAGCATCATCATGCACACGGTCACTAGGCGATAGCCCTAGTGTGGTAAGCGATTCGGAATCCGATAGTGATATATCCATCAATGAACTCGCTTGTGCATATGATAGATTATCTCATGCCTATACAAAATTGTAAAACAATTTTATTGATCTTAAAAGCAAGCATATTAGTTTAAAATCCGATCATGATCCGCTAGCTTCCAAACTTGATATTGTTGTTAAAGAGAATGCTATTTTAAAGGAAAACAATAAGTTATTAAGTTTGGAAAATAATAACATGTCTTCATCTATTGCTAGCTTAACTCATGCTAATAATAATGCCATGATAGAAGTAGAAACTATTAGAAATAAGTTTAATTCTTTTAGAAATGATCATGTTTCATCTACTTCTATTTCCAATGCTTGTATGCATAATGATGAATTGAATCTTGTGAAAAACCGAATATCATCTTTAGATTCAACCCTTAAAACATGCATTGTAGATAATAAGAAACTTATGGACTTGGGTGCAAAGTCTAGTACTACAACTTCTAAACCCGTACACTTTGCACACTTGTATAGTAAAACTTATAAGTGCTCCATTTGTGGTCGAAAAGGCCATTTAGCTAAGTTTTGCTATGATGCACAAAAACATAAGAATATTAATTCTTCTTGTGCATCTCATAAGGCTTCTTCTTCATCACATGTACACACACATGCACCCATTGTTCATCATAAGCATGCTAATGTGTATCATTGTGATTTTTGTGGTAGAGTTGGTCACTTAGCCAAGTTTTGTTTTGATTTGCGAAAAGTTTCTAAATCGCAAAATATTTCAAGTAGACCAACATTATTTCAAAATGTTTCTCATTTGCAAAATAATCTTAAAAGACCATCTTTACTTGCAAATGTTCCTCGTGCACATCCATATGGTCAACATAACCAAATGCATCCTCTTCATTGCACTTATTGCAATCGAATGGGTCATTTACATAATTATTGCTATGACCGGACCCGTGCACTAAATGCGCCCAAATGGGTTCATAACCCTAGGGCTTTGAGCTTGAATGATAGGGGTCATGTCCCTAAATCTTTTGGTACCAAGAATACTTGGGTACCACAACAAATTTGATTTTAAACCAAGAATTTTAGTATTTTTATTTTTCTTTTTCTTGGTTTTGAAAAATATATTTTAAACTTTTATGAAAACAATTCCTTTTATTGGTCAAATTCTTTTATTTTCATAACTCCTAGTTTTGATTTTGATGAGAGGTTTGTATTTATATAACCCTCCGGATTTATTGGGTGTTTATTCCCAAATCATGTTTACCGGATGCTAGAATGATTATATGGGTTGGAACAAGCTTAAGAGCTTGATATATTGTTGCCTCTTTTGAAATTCTTTTATCAAAGATTTTGTTTTGAATTATTGCTTTGAATTCATTATATTTCACTTATATGATGATATTTATGTGTTTGTGCTAATGGATCATCTATTCGTGTTTTATAATGTATTCTATGAGTGGTTTGATCAAGTTATGTAAAGAAAATTTTACTTTTTGATCAAACATTGTTTTTTGGATTTACACTTGATTTATGATTTCATTTGATTAATTTGTTTTCATTTGAAAACATTTTGCATGTTTCCCATGCTCTTTCTCTTTTGATTTCATAAATCTATCTTTATACATGGTTTTTATGTTCTTTGATATGAGACACTATTTTTCATATTGACATATTTATATGTGTTCTCATTATCTCTTGAATGTGAGTGATTGTTAGCATACCTTTTATGTTTGCTCACATATGTTTGCCATGATCTTTATTTCATATATTCTATATGGCATTTTGATAAGGGGAGCAATCTCTATATCTTTCTATGTATTATACTCACCCATGCTTATTGATAGGGGGAGCTTTCGCTCTCTTATTCTTTTTGTCCCCTTTTTGATGTTGTCAAAGGG
>NC_033801.1:60127973-60130202 GCF_001876935.1 Asparagus officinalis
CATATTATTTACTACCCTAAAATAATTATATCGATGTTGTGTATGATGTATATGTTCATGTCCTGGATAGGGAGGTATGTCCGTGGCTCAAACAGGAAGGTATGTTTGTGCATTTGGATAGTCTATTGGTAAATAATAGATCAAAACATGGAGGTAAGATTGAAAGATGACGGTAAGACTGTGCTTGGCACGTGCTGAAATACTAGTATGTATAATGAGAAATTGGTAGAACTCCTAAAGGTATAAAAAGGGCCATGTGTCATAAAAATAGCCAAGTGTCTTTCTATCATATCAGAAAATGACATATGTGGACATCTTATTCTATTGCCATCTAGGAATCCTCATCTATTGCCATCTAGGAATCCTCATCTAATTAAAACTATCTATAACTAGAAAATAGTAATAATCAAATATTTGATAATCCTTATCAAAACATAATTATTTCATAATCATATATTTAGGCCAGAAATTCAAGATAAAAAGCATTTCTAGATAAAATCATATATATAAAATTATATATGTGTCAAATTATATTTAAAGTTAATAGATTAGTCTTCCTCTTAAAATAAAGTTAGTTGATCACTCAAATTTTGTTTTTTGCTATTTATTGGTTTTTTTTCCATCTTTATAAGGAGGAAATGCAGTTTACTTGTGCCTCTCTCTAAAATATTAATAGAACACAACATTCTATCTTTGGAAAATCTATATCATGTAAAGTATGTTCTCTAATTATTTCTCTTTACAAAATTAAAATTTTCTACTGCAAACATAATCTCTGAGGTCTGCAGTAAAGTAAACAAATTAATTACACATGTTATCCCCAAATATTATCTAAAATATTTCTTATTTTATCTGATTTTCTCTTAGCTTGAAATACTAATGGACTCACAGGATTATTCTAGAAATAAATATTTGAATTCCTAAGATTAATTTATAGATAAATGTTTTTAAAATCACATATATTTTTCTAATTAATTTAAAATTCTAACTGAAGCACTTCTTACCCTCATTTGTTATATTATTTACTGTATTACCTACCCCCCACCCTCCACCCCCGCAAATTAGATTATTTTCATCATCATCATCTTCTTTTCATGGCCTCCGACTTCTTCTTCCTCTTTAATATGGGTAACAGTAAAAAATAAGAGCTTTCACTATGTTGGGGGGGGGGAGGTTAATTCTTGAGGAGGGGCATTATTATCCTTTCATGTATTTTTTAATACCGTTGGTTAAATTTAAACAGTTACCAACTCAGGGTATTTTTTTGCTATGTTTTATAACTTAGGGTATATAACTAACAAGAGCAAAACAATAGGGTATATAAGTGTCATTTAGCCATGCTTAAATTACAAAAAAATATTCTAAAATTCAGAGATTTTAAAACTTAGAAAGGACATAGATGGATTCCAAGGATTACCATTAGTCACATAGAAATTTAAAATTAGTATAAAAAAATAACCCCAAAGGTACAAAAATTACAAAAACTCTTTCAAAAGTAAAAAAATATTAAAAAATTCTAAAATTTTAAAACTTATAACTGGCACACATCAAATTTAGAAATTATCAGCATGTTGCTAAAAATTTAAAATTTTTAAAAAACAACCCAAAATTTTAGCAACTATAAAAATACCTTCAGATTTTTAGAGTTACAAGAAATATTCTAACATTTAAAAACTTATCACCAATACATAAAACATGAAAATTATAATCGCCCAACTTAAAATTTAAAATTTTCATAAAATTAATACTATCAAGGTTTAAAAATTACAAAACACACCCTCAAAAAGTTTGAATCACAAAAGGCTGAAATTTAGCAAAGTAAAGAGGAAATGTATGATATTGTTACATTAAGATATAATAGGTTAGCATTAATTGATTATAATGTATTAATATTTATCTCTAATGTTGATAATATTTATTTATAAAGAAAAAAAATACAAAAAGTTATGTATGGAAAAACTATCAAAAAGTTTAGAGATATCCTTTAAAAGAACTAAGTTGTTTTCGTTTCAAATGGAGAAGTGAAGGAAATAAACTCAAAATTCAGAAACATTCATGTATCACCTGGATTGACATTGATAAAAAGCATATCGAGCAAAGAAACACTAACCGAGTTCTCCTTGAAGAACATATTGAGAAATTATGTCATACTTAAAAAATATTATTCATGAAAAGTATAAGAAAAATTAGTAAGTACTTATAAATTTTCATACTTTATTCTAAAAATAC
>NC_033801.1:60131202-60134118 GCF_001876935.1 Asparagus officinalis
CCTAGCAAACGGGTACCATACCAGTGAAAAAAACATAGTAGGACCTGGGCCTAATGAATTAGAGCTGGCACAATTATAATGCGTTTAGTTTTTTTTTTAAAAATGTGAACGCCTGATATCTGATGGAAGATCTTTCTTCTAAGTTACTACCTCTAAATTTGTTATATACTTCATTAGAGGTTTCCACCTAAAAATTATAGAAGTTGTGAACCAAGGGAACTGACGAAGGAAGAAGAGTTCATCAGAATGCTGATGGTTAGCGCCATGAGCTACCTGGTACTCGTCGTCGAGGCCCTATCTTCTAAAAATTGTACGAGTCTCGACATCCCCAAATCCGCATCTGCAGAAGCCAACTGTTGATTCAACTTTATGACTTGTTACCGATGCTTTTCTTCCCTTCGGTTTTCTTCAGTGGCCGTCTCAAATATAGGTGGATACAGAGCAGAGCATCTCGTTCTGTCGCAACTTTGAGGGATGGCATAATTACATGGGTTCTTTAGCTCTCTATATATCTCTTGCAAAATCAACAACAAAAACCATTAACCTAATATCAAACCCGTGCTGATAGACAGCAGTTTTAAATCTCAAACCCACCTTTCATGCAGCACTGAATGATAATTTCTCAAAACAACACAAGGATTCGATAGAAAATGAAGTTGTATAATACAATCTCAAGCAATTATCCACGAAAGGAGTAAAAACTATGGGGGCACTCAAGACCCAGAAATTTAAAAGTTTTTAAATAGTGAAAAAGAACAGGTGTAAATGATTAAACCAAGCAGAAAGGCATCTAACAAATCCAATTCGCGTGAACGAGCAAAACCAAGCAGAATTACGCCCAACAATTCCAGCAGCAGAGTGCATTCCTGTAAATGGATGTAGAAATAACACGAGGAGGAGGGAGGAAAACTAATGTGGAAGGAAGCAACACAATGTTCCTATCTACAGTTGAAGAACTGTTGTGCGCTGGTGCATTGGAGCTTGAAAAAGGAATATAAACACGACATAATATACACTTCACGCTCTGCAAACCTCGAAACCAGGACATGGATGCATTATGAATGTTATAATTATTCGAGAAACCACAATAACTTAGCTACCATAAAATATTTCCAAGTTGTATAAATCAATAATTACCAAAACAGGTATAATAAATTATTAAGTAGACAATTACGTGAACGGATCTTATCTAATACTATTATAAAAGTGATTTGGTATGTTAAAACATTTCTTCCGAAAATACCCTTTTAAACATATACATACATACATAAAATACATGCATCCATACATAAACCATAGCCATACATACATAACCCCCAATTAAATGCATACTCATAACCTCAAAATAATTTTATTTTATCATCACTATGTTGAATCAAGTAATTTTATTTTATTATGACTATGTTGTTTACACTTTTGTAAGTTCCCATCATCATATTAATCTCTTCATTAATGTTAATTCCTTTACCTCATATCACAACTCACACTGACATTTATGGGCAACAGAAAAATAAATGCTCCGGAGGGTATAAGTGAGTATTTGAATAGACGTGTTTTCATGATTATAACAATCAAAACGTTTATAATAAAAACATTTATAAACCCAACTAAATGCATACTCTAAACCCCCAAATAATTTTATTTTACCATCACTATGTTGAATCAAATAATTTTATTTTACCATGACTATGTTGTTTACACTTTTGTAACCTCCTATCATCATATTAATCTCTTTCATTAATGTTAATTCTGTTACTTCATATCACAACTCACACTAACATTTATGGACAACAGAAAAACAAATGCTTCGGAGGGTATAAGTGAGTGTTTGAATAGACGTGTTTTCATGATAATAACAATCAAAATGTTTATGATAATAACATTTATAAATTATTATCGACATTAATTTAGTAATAATAAAATTTAAACGTTGGCATCATTATTAGCTGGAATGTAGCTTGATTTAACAATCAAAACGTTTGTATGCAAATATATACTTTTTTATAGTGAGTATTTGAATATAGACTCGAAACAAATGCTCATCTATCTTTTCATTAATGTTAATTACATTACTTCATAATTATTTGACAAGCCATTATTGCTACATAATTCAGTTATAAGTTAAATCTCATATAAATCTAATCCATACACAACTTCCATCTTACAAAATCTTACCAAATCCTCCTACAAAAAAAAACATGGGAGTGGAAGTAACACTATTTGATTACAAAGATTTAGAAGCATGTTTTTTGTTTGTAAGGTAGTAGGATGCTTTTTTACTATATTCGAAAAAGTCACTCGTCATCACAGTTGTTGTTATGCATTATTTATTCTTTTTTCGTGAGAGGTTTCATTTATCAAGATGGAGTATGATCAAGCCCACTCCAGATCGAAGTAAAATTTATCAGAAAAATGAGATAATTGTCGTATCTTATCGTTATTATAAACTTCCTTTAAGAATGGAGAAGGAATGAATCAAAAGTTCTCATTCACATATGCCGCAAGTGATATGATTTTGCATTTTATTTCATGTAATTTTATATTCCGTGATAACGTGATTATGTCCATTGTGCTTTGCAGGGAACACTTATCCAAGCATTTATTCAATAACTGATAGAAAAGTTCGCGATTTTATTTAAAAGGAAACTTATACTATAACAAATGGAAAGTAAAGCTCCAAATAAGAGTATCCAACAATTCATCCAGATTAGGAGCTTGCTCTAACAATACAAGGACATCATTCGAGAAACAAAAACTTTGATCATTGGGAGTTGAAACCAACATCATGTTCATTTAAAATGCTTTCTTGGTTTTGAGAAGGAAAAAATGGACTCCCGCCTCACAAATTGCTTCTTAAAAGAAATGTTCGATCATGGTGCCTAGTAATCTGATCAAGCTAATGGTAAGCACACGAAT
>NC_033801.1:60135118-60137137 GCF_001876935.1 Asparagus officinalis
GTGTAGAAGCTTTGATCATAGCTTCTAAACCCTTTTCTAAGACACTCAAACGTTTGTCATGATCGGAATATGAAGGATTCATGGGCTAGTGAGGATGAGGATGTTGGTTTGGAAAAGGTGGGTTAGAAAAATTGTTCGGTGTATTGAACGGGACAGTGTTTCCCCTAGGGAATTGTTGGTTCGACGCGGGAATGAAGTTTTGGTTTCCATGTGAATTTACTTGGTTCCAAGCTAAATTGGGATGATTTCTCCAACCTGGATTGTAGGTTGGAGAAAATGGATCATTTCTAGGGCGCTGAAATGCAGCGTTCATCTGTTCTAAAGCGTGGTTGTTTCCTAGAAGAGGACATTCCTCGGACACGTGGGTAGGAGACTGACAGTTATGACATCCCGGGGTAGAAATATGATTGATTTGAGCCGGAGCTCGTTCCTTAACTTCTAAGGCTTCTAACCTTCGTAGAATCGTCGCCATCTTCGCTTCAGACGCAATGTTTGACTCTAGGGAAAAACCACTAGACTTAGATTGGGAAACAGATGAAACCCTGTCATCACAGTTTTCCCACTGCATTGTTTTCTCGGATAGACTCTCTAGGAATTCCCAAGCTTCATCGGCGTTTTTTCTCATAAAATCTCCCTGACACATCGATTCTAAAGATGTTTTTGAAGAATAGTCCAATCCTTCATATATGACTTGGCACAATCGCCATTTTTCTAGACCATGATGAGGACATTGGATTAAAAGATCTTTAAATCGGTCAAAGTATTTCCAGAATGGCTCTCCCGGGACAATTTTGAAATTCTGAATGCTGTTCCTAAGCTTTACCGTTTTGTGAATAGGGAAAAATTTCTTGAGAAAAACGGTGACAAATTCCTCCCAAGTTGAGATAGAATTTATCGGTAAGCTGTACAGCCATTTTTTAGCTTTGTCCTTAAGGGAAAATGGAATAAATCTAAGCTTAATCGCATCTTCAGTTAATTCCCTCATTTTAATCATAATACATACTTCCTCAAATCCCGAGATAAATATGTATGCATCTTCTGTTTCATTACCTAGGAATTTGGGAAGCATGTTTATGAAATGCGGTCTAAGCTTGAAATTTGCTCCATTTACTTCGGGGAGTCTTATGCAAGATGGAATTACATTTCTGGTGGGGTAACACATATTTTTTTTTAAATATGAGAAGATAAAGAAAAAGAAAAATCCTAACTAAAACAAATCAAGGCAATCACTTTTCAATCAACTCTAACTCTAGGGTTTAGCCTAACTCCACTAGACCAGCTCCTAACCAAAAATTCCTACAGTGAAAAGATCAAAGTTTTACCCAGGTAGTTAGCCAGGTAAGGATAGTACTAGAGGGTGATCAAAGATCAATTAAGTACCTCTTTCCTTGCGGAGCGCTTTACGCAACCCCTAAACCTTGCCTTAGACACCAACTATTCTGAGAAAACTTAAACCGTTCACTTAAGGATTTCTTGTTCCTTATTGAGCTCGAATCCTTAGGGGCCAACGTCTAATGAGTTTTAGAAGGCTTGGGTTTGTGAAGTGAGGAATTAGTGATTTGTGGGCTAAGGAAAGGGTGATGAAATCCCTTACCTTATCTTGATTTTGGGTTTTGCCCTTAAGAATGTTTTAAGTGTGTGCCAAATCAAGTGCTACAATCACTTTGGTGAATTCCTACACTATATGAAATGCAACCCTAGAAATTAAAAGCGACTAAAAAGGATGATAAAAAGAAAATCTTTATATTTTTTAATTATGGTCAACAACAATCAAATGTGAGAAGATGACTCATGTTTGAATTTATTATCTTGTTAGTTAATGTCCAAGTAAAAGATGAATTTTATTATGGTCAACAAAAATAATTTTTTTTTTAAAATCCTAATTGTCTCTAATTGTAAAGCTAACTAAAGAGGGTGGAATTGAAAACTAGAAAGAAGACTTACCCGAAGGCAATGCTCCAAATTCTTGATCTTCAATCCAAGATTTTCAAGCTCCAAGCGGTTCCTTCACAAGAAAAA
>NC_033801.1:60138137-60140100 GCF_001876935.1 Asparagus officinalis
TAGGCGCAGACTTAACCTTGCTTAGGTTTCAGGATAACATACCCCAGAATCAAAGTCTGGTGTCTTTTTATGTGGAAAAAGACTAAACCGGCAGCGCGTGTTAGGCGCAGACTTATCCATGCTTAGGATTCGGGATAAACTTCCTAGGATGAATCCTAAATTGATAAATTTTTGGAAAAGATCGGTGCGGGAAAGGAAGAATTTTATATTCTGTTCCCCAAACAAGGAAGGAAGAATTTTATATTCTATTCCCTGATTCTGAAAAGGAAGAATTTTATAATCTATTTCCAGTGAAAGAGAAACTAGAAGTGGGATCTCCACTCCGAGAATCTGGAAAATCTAGATAAACTTGCCTTTTATAGGATTGGTTATCTAAACTGAAAAAAAGAGTTCTTCGTTATCGAAGTGAAACTTCAACTTCGGTTGTAGCCATGAGAGGGCTTACCCAAAGAGAAGAAGAAGGGAGTTCTTTCGTTTATCAAAAGGGGACTCCGAAATGGAAGTGGACCTCTTGTTCATGGAAAGAGTCAAGAGGGCCAGAAAGACATTTTTAGTGGACCCACCGTCAATTGAAATTGATCAGTGAGGGATTTTGGTGGTGAAAATAATTTTGGGTTATCCTCTAGAATATTAAGTGTAATATCCTTCAAGGAACTTCCCGATAAATGGGTTATCCCGAATGTACTAGGGATAGTACTTTTTCAGGAACTTCTCATTTATTGGCATTAATTGCCTGGCGCCTTCTTGGGTAATCAGGCGATATACGCCGTTTGAGTAGACTGTCTCTATCACAAACGGTCCTTCCCATTTGGGTTCGAATTTACCTTTCTTCTTGGAGTTGAGGATTATTGGTCGGCGAGCAGCGAGGACCAGATCTCCTTCCTTGAAGCTTCTCTGTCGGACTCTTTTATTAAAGGCCCTAGACATTCGGGCTTGATAAAACTCAATTTGTTGCTGAGCTTCCAAACGCTTTTCATCCAACCTCTCGAGTTCTTCGAGACGTTTTTGATGTTGTTCTTCTGTCGTCATCTCAGTTTTTCATCCAACCTCTCGAGTTCTTCGAGACGTTTTTGATGTTGTTCTTCTGTCGTCATCTCAGTTGCGAGTGCGATCCGAAGTGACGGGATTTGAATCTCCAATGGTAGCACAGCTTCACATCCGTATACCAACGAATATGGGGTAGCTCCCGTAGGTGTGCGTATGGTGGTGCGATAAGCCCTGAGCGCTTCACCGATCTTATCATCCCAGTCTCGTTTATTGGTCTTCACGAGCTTTGACAGGATTTTAATAATCGTCTTGTTGAACGCCTCAGCTAATCCATTTGCAGCGGGATAATAAGGTGTTGACGAAACGTCTTCAATTTTGAACTTATCACAAAACCTGATGAAGGCGTTGCTTATAAATTGCGGACCGTTGTCATGAATGATCCTTCTTGGCACGCCGTGTCTGTAGATGACATGGTGCTTGATGAAATTGATGACGTTATTCGTCTTTACTTCTTTAAGTGGAACCGCTTCAGCCCACTTTGAGAAGTAATCCGTGATGGCGAGGATAAACCGATCACCTTTGACTGAAGGGGGAAAAATAGGACCGACAATGTCCATACCCCATGTCTCGAACGGCCAGGACGTGGTTGACGTGTGTAACTGTTCTGGCGGTTGATGCATATAATTCGCATGTATCTGACAAGCGTGGCATTCTCGTGCGTGTTCGATTGCATCTCGAACCATCGTTGGCCAGAAATATCACATTCTCCTGATGCGATCATACAGCTTGGGACCAGGTTGATGCGCACCACATTCTCCTTCGTGCGCTTCCTTAAGCACTTCTTCTGCTTCTTTGTTCGAAAGGCATCGGAGTAATAAACCATCGTACCCTCTACGATATAACGTACGGGTCTCGGTATTGTAGAAGAATCTTGGCGCTCTTCGGCGGATTGATTCCCTTTCTTTTATATCCTCTG
>NC_033801.1:60141100-60142842 GCF_001876935.1 Asparagus officinalis
GGTGCCAACGAATGACCGAACCATCAAAGGCTCGTTGCCAGAAATCACCCCCAAGTGGGACTTGAAGTAAATTAGATGTTGAGTGGGCGAGCCCTTCCCGCCGAACGGCGTGAAGTTGATCAGGTTGAACTTCGCCGGATATGGGATCGAATCCCACCCTTTCGGGTAAGGACACGGAATGCCGGTCCTCTTCACCTCTCGAGTAGACATCAGGGCGTCGATTTTTCTTTCGAGATCCTTCATCTTTTCGGCCTCGTTTATATCATGTTTTGGACAATTTTCGAGAGGAATGATACGGCCACTCCTAGTGTTATCATTATTGGTGGGTTCACCCCCAGCGTTGTTATTTTTAGTGGGGCCACCCCCAGTATTCTTGGGCGGTGCGTCGGCCATGACGATTTCGACCACCTCCGGATCGCTATTGTCTGCAGCATTCTGGGTGCGACGATTGGACTCAACTAGCTGGTTTGACAAAGCTCGGATTTGTTGGTCGTGCATTTGTCTCATCTCTTGCATAGCCATTTCCATTTCAAACTTGAAGATTTCCTTCTGCTTAGTCAGGGCCTCTTCAATGATTTTGGCTATCTGTTCGGTGTTGGCCATGCACACCTCTCGAGCTTGCCCTATGCTAGACGTTGTGTCGTCGGAGGCGAGCGCGGAATGAGAATCTGAGAACTCATCATCGGAATGGACTCCTTCATGGACCCCATGGTCGTTGTTGTATCCGACGGCTTCTAGCTGAAGTTGAGCTATTCCCGAATCGACCCTGCTTCCTAAAGAGAAATTAGGGTCGGAGCCACTTGAAATGATTGGAGATTTTCCCTTGTTGACCATGTTGATGGTAACTTCTAGGGGTTCATCATCTCGAGCAATCGATCCTCTTTGGTGGGAACGCCTTGATTTGGGCTTCGTCATTCCGTCGGAAATTCCCTCGAATATCGAGACCCTCTGCGGAGCGGTCTTGGGGCAGCTACAGGTTGATAATACTGCCCTGATAAATTTGGTACACGGACAGTGAGAATCTGCTTCCCGAGTGTTTCTCTTTCGAGATTCGTTCGCACCCCCAGCCTGATAGTACAACTCACTGACGTTGCAGTCGGAGTAACCTATCGGCTGCTCACATGGGTTCTCAGGTATAACGCGTTCGTCTGTCCGACGCGTTTTCTTCTGAGTAATCATTGCCTTGTTGGCCCCTGCAAGAGTCGCACGTTTGGAATCACACCTTTGTGAGGGTGAAACCTTAACGGGCTCTTGGTCTTTTGCACGCACCGCCAAGCTGGCCGTTGTAGGAATCCGTTTGTTAGGAGATCGTGTACGACCCCCAGTCTGGATGTTGGCTCGCAGCTCGTTCAATGATCTCCAGCTCTCCTTATCAAGTGCTTTTCCTCGATTCTCGGGTAGAGTGCCGATACGATCTTCCAGAGGAATCTTAAGTTTGGTGAAATCTCCGCTGCGGTGGGGATTCATCGGAGGTTCGGGATCTGAAGTTGACGAAGGCCGGAGAGCAACGTCGCCTGCTTTTGCCTTAGGCGTTGATTTGGCCTTGCAACGTCGCCTTCTTTTGCCTTAGGCGTTGATTTGGCCTTTGGCACCCAAACTCGTTTGGATCTCGGCGATCCATTAACTGCCTCTCCCTTTTGCATTTCTCGTACTTTTTGTACCAGGGCTCGGGTATGCGCACGCAAGGCGCGGCGCTTCTGGATTCGCTCCTCAAGAGTAGAACGGGTTCTTTTGACATGAAC
>NC_033801.1:60143842-60145548 GCF_001876935.1 Asparagus officinalis
TCAAAAACAAAACTCAAGCTTTTCTCTTTGTTTTCTTGGATTTCTTAGTTTTCTTGGTTAGTTGAATAAATGAAACCTGAGGACTTATTTATAGTCTCTCAACAACCTAGCCCAAATCCAAAGAAAATCCAAAATCTAAAGCAAATCCCAAAAAATTAGGAAACTAGAAACTAGCCGTTACAGTTGGCGGCTGCGATTGGTCGACTGGTCGAGAAAATCAGTCAACCGATCAGTTGACCATTGCGCAGAACTGGAAAACAAAATACAATGTTGGTCGACCAATTGTGTGTATCACTCGACTGATTTGTGTGTATCGGTCGACTGGCTGTGTGTATCAGTCGACTGATTTGGAGGACAACTACAAGAGCTAAAAACCTGCTCCTGGTCAGTCGACTGATCTAAAAAACCGGTCGACTGAAAATCAGATATTTCAATAACCTAATTTTTTCAGAACGGTTGATTTTCTAAATTAGATTTAAGATATTAAATTAACTTCAAAAATAGTAAAACTTGGGAGGATACTTATATATATATATATAAAAATAGATATGTTAGAGAAAGAATTCTAAAATAGCATCCTGTATTTGTGAAAACTTATTATTTTACAAAAAACGTCAAAAATACGAGTTTTGAAATATGTGTGTGTAATCTCCAAATACTTAAAAATGTATCTACTTTATTTCTTGCCTACATTATGATCTAGAGAGAAGTAAAAAATACAAATATCACTTACAATTGTACACAATGCTTAAATATCGATATTCACTAGAAATTTGTTGTTGAAGCTCTTCTTGACTATATACTTGAATGCTCTTTATAAGTAGATATATGCTTGAGTCGATCTTTGAGTGTTTTGAGGCTTTTTCATCAACTTGTCTCCACCTCTACGGATATCATCGTTACGGCGCAAATCCTTCCAACCTCAACTAATGGCACTTTATTACTTGATAAATACATCTTGCGTAGGATCACTTGACAAGCAATTAGCACCGATAATGGGTTTGTAAATCATTATCAAAACATGAGACCTAACATTACCATGTTTAGGATGTCTCTTTCCTAGTTGATTAAACTATGTCTGATAGAAAGAGACAAATAGATGAGAGAGTTTTAGCTTTTTTATGAGAGCTTTAGGATTTTGAGAAGAGAATATATTGAATTGAAGATTTTGACCCTTGGAGCCTCAACAAACTCTATTCGTCGTGCTAGACATCTTCGAATCATCTTAGTGAGAAGAGTTGTCCTTAATTTTATCATTTACATCATTCATCATCAAGCTTCACTTTGATTCATCGAAGGACGGTTTGTTAATCGAAAAGGGATATAGGATCTTTCTTATTTTTTCCTGCTTAGACTATGTTTGTTGGTTTGTTTCAAACTTGCTTTTATAGCATACACAAGTCGGTGTTAATTGAGGGTTAGGACTAGCTAGGCTAGGTGTTGGTTCCAAGAGTATTTCTCATGCTTTAGACGTTTGTTTCGATTTAGTTTCAAATCTCAATGACGAAGAGTTTGAAAGCTACTTTCCAAGTGGCTAGTGGAAACTCACCATGAATTCTTTTATGATGGTGAGAGATAACAAGCGTTTCACTAACAACTTTTGGACCCTCTCTACTAAGAATAAGAAGTTGAGACTATTACTTTTTTATCACAATCATTCATGATTCTCTAATATGTGCTTGTGATTCATTCTCAATCTAATCCTC
>NC_033801.1:60146548-60148219 GCF_001876935.1 Asparagus officinalis
GCGAGAGAGGTATCGGTTCTTCCTTCATGACCCGCAAAGAGGTCAATCAGGGATGCAAGAAAAAAAAAAAAAAAAACTGCATAAAGCCTCACCCCCGAAGAACGAGGCCGCGGGAGGAGACGTCGTAGGAACCTCCTCCTCACTATGCTGTGAATGAGAACGACTCCTACGGGGTCGAGATCGACGCGGAGACATTGCAAATCTGCAACGAAAAGCAGCAAGTCAGGTACAATCTAAAACATGGATACACGAAATTTAAAAGGGAAATTAAGAACTTTAATTAAAATCCTATACACAAATAGGATTTCATAATTGAAGTCTAATTAAACCTACAAATTTCGTACACGATGATTGTCATCTTTCACGGTGAATTTTGGTGAAATACCCAAAATACCCTTAGTGTTCAAGGCCAAAATTCAGGTCAAGGACACACCCGGGTTGGGTCGTGGTCATCATATCTGACCATATAGCACCCCCGATACCCCGCAGTCTTGGTCAATTTTACAAATGAGCCCTTTTTGTAGAATTGAGCCAATATCGCAAACAAGTCCTTCGAACTATATTACAATTTTGCATAAAAACCCCTCCTTGAATTTCAGCCATAAATTCGCTGCCTTTTGCAAATAAGCCCCTCTAAGACATTTATGGGCTGTTTTGCAAATAAACCCCTCCAACAACTTTTGGTCCTCTTGCCTAAAATACCCCTCAAACTTTCGGTCAAATGAACATGTAATCTAGGTCCTAACTTCAGTCCTCTACTACATGAACACCACCCCAATTCTTCGGCCAATTTTGTAAATAAGCCCCCAAAAATTTTTGGCCCCACATTTGCACATAAAACCCTCAATGAGGTATGGTCTTTTTGCATGAAACACCCATCCATATTGTTACCAAAAGGGTATGAAATCCAAGCCTCAAAATTTCAGTCCCATTTTGCAAATAAGCCCCCCAAAAAATTCGGCCATATTGCCTCTTTTGCACAAAACACCCCAAAACATTGTGCATACACAACCCTTAGCCTACTACAAGAATAAAGATGCAATCTTTACAAGAAAATAATAGGATTGTGAAGAAGAACTTACCAAATCAAAGGGGTTCCCTTTGAGCTTGGAGATGAGGGAGAGAACCCTACTCGGAGAAGCAAGCTTTCGGCTAATAGGAGGCACCCAAAATCCGAGCTCCTCTTGAAGGGTTAATGGATTCTTAAAGATGAATCAATGGAGGATAAGAGCTTGGAGAAGAAGAACATACAAAACCGAAATGAGGGGAGGAATTTCGGTTTTGAGCCAAAGAGGAGGGAACTCTCCCTCTTTTGAAATTTGAATTAAAAGAAGGGGGGGACCATGAGCAAAAGACAAGAGAGGAAAAGGCCAAACAAAAGGGGGGGGACCACAAAAAAACCAAGACACCCCATTCGGCAAAACCGAGACACCCCGGGGGTGTCGCGGCAAAGCCGAGACACCCCAGGGTGTCCTGGTTTTGTCGGGACACCCCCGGGGCGTTTTGAGCCTGTTTTGACCCCCCGAACCTTGTTTGGACCCCTAAATTGTTTTCTGAGCCCCAAATCACTCGATTCTTCGCCAATGGTTGAATATTGATGAAAACCCTAGGTCAACCCCACTCAACGGGTTGTGAGCAAAGTCAACATTTGACGATTCGAAACCCTAAGGG
>NC_033801.1:60149219-60150693 GCF_001876935.1 Asparagus officinalis
AAGCGAGGAAAACACTTGAAGAACTCCCAGCTCTTACGAACTTGAAGCTCTCGCTGTACATCAGTAAATGTCTTCCCAAACCACTTGCTCCTTTCCAACAGCTGCACAAAAGGAATGAAGGCATCAACAGTGTTAGGCGCCGACATCAAGTCAAGACGATGAAGAACGAGCCACGCCATCAGGTATGTATACGGAAGCTCGACCTTTATAGAAAGAAGCTCGGTCGACGGTTCAGGACCCACATGTGTAAGACCATCGACCAAATACCTAAGCCCACAATGAATGTCGGTAACCATCGTCGAAAGCAGAGAAAGCTCCCTCCCGTAAGCTAACTGATTGGCGGGGAAGAGTACCTCAATAGGCAAGGCGTCAAAAAACTAATATGGAACGACGCACTTCTTCAACTAGATGGCAAGATAGCCTGCTAGCAGAGTCTTGGGCCGAATAGACTTCTGAGCATGACAAAGAAATGTCCGAAACTTGGTCCCTGCAGGAAAAACTCCCTCAGTACCAGTGGTAGTAAAGGAACAAGCTTTGGCCCTCTCCATTAACTCATTAATGGCAGAAGGTGTCAAAAAGGCTAACTCACAAACAGCCTCGCTTGGACTGCCCTCCAAATGCTGGAATAAGTAATTAGCGAACTGCTTCAAACTGATCTACCTCTTCCTCTTCGCTTGGGGAGTCACTTTGATTAGAGATGTATGATAATGACACGTGAGGTCCCAAAGCGTGTCGTATATGTCGGGAGAATCCTTCTTCAGCCACTCTAACTGCAAGTTCGAGGGAAAGCACTCCTAATACGGACAATCCCCCATCGGAAGACCAGAAACTTTGTGCATCTCATGTAAGGCTAACCCCAACTGCCCACTACAAGTCAAAAAAGTGTTACTATCAGGGATATATGTCTCCAATAACGCTAGGAAGTGACGACTGCTGATGGGGAATCCATACATGGTGGCTCGTATCGGCGCATACAACCCACTGCCTCTCAGATGACTCTCCCAACGTCCCAAGACGTAACTAGTCATACAAGTCCACCACCGTTTGGGTAGCGAATAGACTCAACCAAAACATCTGAAACCTGGCAGAGGTAACTTCCTCCCAAGCTTGGCCAAAAGATTCCTCACGGTAGGAGCGGCTGCTGACACCTCGTCTGGTGGTGCGGCATCAAGACCCAGAATCCCTGGTCGAAGGCCGTGAATATAATTATGTCCATCAGAACCTGGGGTCTTATGGTGGGAAATAAATCCGTAATGAACTCGGTCACGGTCATCTGTAAGATCCTAGGACATCTGTCACTGTACAGCCTGTATCTCCAAATGACCAAGGGAATGCTGGCGGGGAATAGAAGGAATGTAAAGAAGGAGCCCTTCGTCATTATTCAACCAGTGCTCATCGGCAAGAGTCAGCTTAGCTGGATCCTCGACATGGTCTCCAAATAAATAACCAGGCTTCTCTAAAGCCTGAGTGGAAA
>NC_033801.1:60151693-60153079 GCF_001876935.1 Asparagus officinalis
GGTATAATAAATTATTAAGTAGACAATTACGTGAACGGATCTTATCTAATACTATTATAAAAGTGACTTGGTATGTTAAAACATTTCTTCCGAAAATACCCTTTTAAACATACACATACATACATAAAATACATGCATCCATACATAAACCATAGTCATACATACATAACCCCCAATTAAATGCATACTCATAACCCCAAAATAATTTTATTTTACCATCACTATGTTGAATCAAGTAATTTTATTTTATTATGACTATGTTGTTTACACTTTTGTAAGCTCCCATCATCATATTAATCTCTTTCATTAATGTTAATTCCTTTACCTCATATCACAACTCACACTGACATTTATGGGCAACAGAAAAATAAATGCTCCGGAGGGTATAAGTGAGTATTTGAATAGACATGTTTTCATGATTATAGCAATCAAAACGTTTATAATAAAAACATTTATAAACCCAACTAAATGCATACTCATAACCCCCAAATAATTTTGTTTTACCATCACTATGTTGAATCAAATAATTTTATTTTACCATGACTATGTTGTTTACACTTTTGTAACCTCCTATCATCATATTAATCTCTTTCATTAATGTTAATTCTGTTATTTCATATCACAACTCACACTGACATTTATGGACAACATAAAAACAAATGCTTTGGAGGGTATAAGTGAGTATTTGAATAGACGTGTTTTCATGATAATAACAATCAAAATGAAGATAATAACATTTATAAATTATTATCGACATTAATTTAGTAATAATAAAATTTAAACGTTGGCATCATTATTAGCTGGAATGTAGCTTGATTTAACAATCAAAACGTTTGTATGCAGATATATACTTTTTTATAGTGAGTATTTGAATATAGACTCAAAACAAATGCTCATCTATCTTTTTATTAATGTTAATTCCATTACTTCATAATTATTTGACAAGCCATTATTACTACATAATTCGGTTATAAGTTAAATCTCAAATAAATCTAATCCATCCACAACTTCCATCTTACAAAATCTTACCAAATCCTACAAAAAAAAAAACATGAGGAGATGGAAGTAACACTATGTGATTCAAAGAGGTTAGTAAAAGCATGTTTTTGTTTGTAAGGTAGTAGGATGCTTTTTTACTATATTTTGAAAAAAGTCACTCGTCATCACATTTGTCACATTTGTTTGTATGCATATATTTTATTCTTTTTTCGTGAAGGTTGTCATTTGATCAAGATGGAAGTAATGATCAAGCCCACATTCAGATCTGAGAGTTAAAAATTTATCAGAAACAATGAAGTATAATTGTTCGTATCTTATGTAATATTATAAACTCCTTTAAGAATGGAGAAGGGAAGAATCAAAAGTTGATTCTAATTGATGACGAGG
>NC_033801.1:60154079-60155383 GCF_001876935.1 Asparagus officinalis
AGGCTTAAACGAGTCTGAAATTTGAGTTATAGACCCAAACGGGTCTGGTATTTGATAATGGACCCCAACAGGTCGGGTTTGAGATCGAAAACCGACCCAAAACAGACTTGTTTGAAAAAAGGGTCCTGCGGTTCCAACCGGTCGGGTTTGAGTTCGAAAACCGACCCAAATCAGACTTGTTTGAAAAAAAGGGTCCTGTTGTTCGAACTCCGGACCTTCATGCCAATAACCAAGCCCCTTAACCACTATACCCAAGGGTTCTCTATTTTGTTCGAACTCCGGACCTTCATGCCAATAACCAAGCCCCTTAACCACTATACCCAAGGGTTCTCTATTTTTGGATTGCTGCAAGAATTGTTTACTAATAGTTTCAGTTAACTATGATTCTACAGAATAAAAAGATAAGTAAGAGGATTTATAAAACTTAAATACTCTGTTGTGGGCGAAAAAAATATTAAGTTTATTACCCAAAAAGGGAAATTACACATAAACAACGATATGTTTCTTTAGGGAAACCATTGAGATCAAATAAACAATAAGCTATTGGTTTGTTAGCTAAACTACTTGGAAAGGGATCTAAGAAAAACATTTATTTTCTAATTGACATGATTATCATTATTCTAGAAATAAGGCACACTAAAGTTTCAGGGAAAGTTCTTGGAAATTTAAGTGTGAATTAGAATTCGTGAACAACTTATTGTTAAATTTAAATATATAAATTGTAGGAAATTTCAAATAAAAAAAAACCTTAAAGAGGTGTATACTTTATATTACTCGATATTTTCTAATATACATATATATATATATATATTATTCAAAACAAATTTTACTAAGAACATGTGAAAATAAATAATTCTAAAGTTATAAATAAGATTCCAATTAAAAGAATATTCTTAAGACCATACTTCATATAAGTTGAACATATGTTAATAATCATGTTTACATAATATTATATATTTTTTCTAATACCTCATGATGTTGAGCAACTTGCTGAATTATTGAAACTCATGACTTAGATGTGAGGCACATGGATTTATTTAACCGAACTCAAGAGAAAATTTTGAATATAACTTAGAATTCAAAACAATTGTATGAACATTTGAATAAGAGATATTTTGGCCATTTACTATTATGGGTCGAGTTTTTTGGGTTGGGATGTAGGCGCCATTTACTATTATGGGTCGAGTTTTTTGGGTTGGGATGTAGGCTGTATTTTTTTGTTTTTTTATTTTTTATTTTTTTATTTTTTTGTAGACAACTATTTTGGCTGCTGTCTAATCAGCTGAGGTCTTTTGACTTTGAAT
>NC_033801.1:60156383-60157407 GCF_001876935.1 Asparagus officinalis
AGTCGGCCCCTCCAAGCCGCGGGTCACTCAAGTCTGACCCTCTAAGTCGTAGGTCACTCAAGTCTGACCCTCCAAGCCACGGATCATTAAAGTCTGACCCTCCTAGCCACGGGTCACTCAAGTCTGACCCTCCCAGCTGTGGGTCACTCAAGTCTGACCCTCCCAGCCATGGTTCACTCAAGTCTGACCCGCCCAACCGCGGTCACCAAGGTCTGACCTGCGCCAGGGCCAAGACAGGAGACATTATGCACGTGTTTTTCCGATTCCATCGAGTTCTGCCCCTACTTCAATTGATCCCGTGCCTCCAGTAGAGCTCTGCGATAGCGTGGATTTGTCTGGATTTAAGATAAAGATCACAGATCGCCTTGGTCCTTCACATGATAATCGAGGTAAAGATCCAGTCAAAGAGTGCTTGGGCCGATTGAACGAATCTCGAGCGATTTATCAGGCTGGGGGTCGTAATTGTCCTCCTAAGTAGTAGAAGAGATCGCATGATGGGAAAATCCTTGTAACTGACCGCGTTGGATTGCGTACCGAAGTCCAGGAGCCTGTCGAGATCCTACGCTCACGAAAACGTAGCCTTAAACACGTGACTCCTGAAGATGCTAACAAAGCGTTAAATTCCCAGAGGAAAGCATACTCGTCTGATAACAACGTTATACCTAGGGGGTCGTGCCAACACATGATGGGTTGCTCTAATCATCAGATCGATGAGTTGTACTATCAGGCTGGGGGTACGAACAAGTCTCGAAAAAGGAGTAACCAAGAAGCAAACTCTCATTGTCCATGTGCCAAAATTATCAGAGCAGTATTATCAGTATGTAGTTGCCCCAAGACCGCTCCGTAGAGGGTCTCATTATTCGAGAGGATCTCTAACGGAACGACTAAATACAAGCCAAAGTGTTTTTGCAAGAAACGATTGTTTGGGGAGAAAATTGATTTCGTTGATGAGTTCATTACAACTTTAAGCATTTACAACAAACTCAAAGAAATAGTCTTTTTATAAGACTTTCAACAAAAATTA
>NC_033801.1:60158407-60159308 GCF_001876935.1 Asparagus officinalis
CACAAGGGATAACCCAATCATTGTGGAATTGGTGAATAAGAAATTCACGTTCGAACTCTGAAGGTCAGATTATCTCTTCTTATTCTCTAACTCTTATGAATTATTTTTGTGAGAGGAGATCCAATCTTCTGGTAGGTTAATCTTTCCTCACCAAACCATCCGCTGATCAAACCATCTGCCAATCATTGGCATTTCTCAGACTCAACGTGCTAGGTCCTAAACGCCTAACACTAAAGTCTCGATTCCTCCAACGAATGAGAGGTCCACCTTCAAATCGAGCGATCAAACCTTCTGACAGTTAGGATCGTCTCAAACTCCTGCTTGGTCAAACCTTCATACAGTTAGGACCACAATCAAAATCCCCTCTCGATTCTCCCAACGAACGAGAGGTCCACTTTCAAAATCGAGTGATCAAACCTTCCGACAGTTAGGATCATCTCAAACTCCTGCTTGGTCAAACCTTCCTACAGTTAGGACCAAAATCACAATTCACTCTCGATAAACGAGAAATTCATCTTTGGTTCAGTAACCAAACCTTCCGACAGTTAGGGTTATCTGAATCTTTTCGATTCTCGGAGTGGAGATCCCACTCCTAGTTTCACCATTCTGGATTCTGGGGGTGGAGATCCCACCCCAAGTCTCCTTTCCGGCCGAAGATAGAATATAAAATTCTTCCTCTTCAGCACCGGGAGATAGAATATAAAATTCTTACTCTCCCGTTTCTCAATCTGTCTTTGCTTTTAGAAAAGACACGATTGTCAAATCCGGGCACTCGATGCACAGGGAATTTCATCCCGAAGCCTAAGCAGGGATAAGTCAACGCCTAACACGAGTTGCCGGGTAGCCTATTCCCGTAACAATAGCAAAGCCTATGTATTCAACATCATAGCACAAAGTCTAA
>NC_033801.1:60160308-60160620 GCF_001876935.1 Asparagus officinalis
AATCATCTATCCTCAAGCTCCCATGAGGATCGCTAAGCTCCCGAAGAGAAGATACACCCGTATCAGTGGATTTCTCCTCGAGAGTGGGGAGCAGGGACGTAGGCCAGCGGACCGAACCTCGTTAACACATCGCGCGTCAAGGATAACGAATTCCTAACCCTATCTCTCTTTCTTTATGTAGGCATCGAAAATTGCCTATAGGTCTCCACGAACGGTTCAGCGTTAAAGAGCGATGATGAACATCACTATCCGAGCCACATGAGTCCAATCGACGTCGACGAACGACTGAAGTGAATCGACGAGCTACATGAG
>NC_033801.1:60160905-60161206 GCF_001876935.1 Asparagus officinalis
CGGAATTTCCGAGACACCCCAGGGGTGTCTCGGAAATTCCGAGACACCCCAAGGGTGTCCTCACTTTTTGATGCCCCCCCTCTTGGTTTCCTATAAATAGCCCCCTTTGGGCCTTTGTTTTGGAAGAGGAATTTTGGAGAGCCTTGGCGAAGCCCTGCTGCAGTGGAGAGTGGCCGTGCGCTTCAACAAGAAGAGGAGAGGTCTACATCAGCGCCTTCATCACCCATTCCCAGTCTGATCCTTAGTATTAGCCTTTAGCGTTAATACTAAGAAGAGCTAATACCTCGCTTTAGCCGAGGTA
>NC_033801.1:60162206-60163072 GCF_001876935.1 Asparagus officinalis
TCCCCAGCTGAAGAATCAGAAGAGTATCCTTTCTTAGTTTTGTTAGCAATTTGATCGATAATTTGCCAAGCACATTCATCACCAGACGAGGAAACATAGCCTAAGCCTCGCCCATATTTATAATAATCCTCTGGTCTCCCTTTTGGTACATATACCGCTTTGGCTGGAGTACGAGGACCTCGATCGAAGTATAGACCTTCCCCGAGTGTGAAATCGTACCCCTGCTTTTCCATGAGCTTGCGCGCTTCCGGACTATACTTAGATAAATGCCGACCAGGTTTGTCATCATCTTCATCTTCACTTAGGAAATGATCTGGTAACGGAGAGATTTTTCCTTTACCGTAAATCACTTCTTTTGCGCCTCTTATTTTGTTCGGGATGACCATGGTTGTTCCTCTTTCGTTACATAGGATGATCGGAGCGGCATATGCAAACCAGAATTATTATACAATTCCGTCATCATATTATCAAAAGACAAGGAGTACTCTAAATCGTCATTTATTTCATCGGTGGCAAGTTGCCAGTTACAACTGCCATCTGACGATTGATCATCGTCAAGATTGATTACAAAGGGTACAATGTCATTTAGAACAAAACCACCATTGTAATCGAATCCGGCTTCGGAGTCAGCTTCTCCTCCGCTGCCCGTGCCCTGGACTGATGGTTCTGTATCGGATTCGTTACCATAAAGGAGAGAATCAGTGAAATAATTCTCAAACCCTTTAAATGGTTGTTTATCCGTGACCACCGTCCTGACCCTTCCATCAATGTCGACATATTTCAGACACTGATGTAACGTGGAGGGAACTATAACATTACTATGGATCCAAGGCCGACCCAGTAGTAAGTTATATGATGTCTCAGCA
>NC_033801.1:60164072-60164914 GCF_001876935.1 Asparagus officinalis
TAGATTATCAAATTCTTCTTCTACCAATTAGTTCTCTAGTTGATTATCCTAAACATGAATATTTAAGTGTAAGAGAATAATTCATACAATATAAAGAAAATTAAACTAGTTTCATACAATTTTAAGATTCCTACAAGAATTAATTTCACATCTTAAGAAATAAAAGCAAAAAGAAAAAGAACTAAATACAAAAAGAAAAAGAAAAGGAAAATCCAAACTATAAAATAAATTGCAAAAATTAAATGCATGAAAATAAATCTACTCTACAAATTAAAGTGAAAAAAAATAAAAATATAAGAAAATAGATCTACACTACAAGCATGAATGTAAATCTAACTAATAAGCAATAATAAAAAAAATACTAAAAAGAAATAAAAGAGAAAAAATAAAAAAATACAAACCTTCAAATTGTTCTTCATCTCCATCCTCATCATTCAAGAAAGAGGAGAAAAGAAAATTTTAAAGTGGAGAAAAATTCTTTTATTAATTGTAATAAAAGTTATAAATTTGGAAGGTCTTCTTAATTAAGAGTAACTCTCCTCTCCAAATAGAGTTACAAAATTTTTCACTCCTCTAACCCTCACTCTCTATCCCTATTTATAGTAAACATCAATGAATGTGAGCCATTGGATCAATACTTATCCAAAACAAGAAAATTTCAGCCCTACAACGTGCTACAGTCTCGTAGGTATCGATACCAGCATCGATGCTGGTATCGATACCCAGCCTCTTCCTTTTGCCATCCGCAGATTCCTTCTTGTATTGGCTTTGGGCTTTGGGCTTTTGGGCTTGGGGCTTCATACTTGTTTTCTTCATTAAATCAATGGGCTTTTGGATAAATT
>NC_033801.1:60165914-60166728 GCF_001876935.1 Asparagus officinalis
AAAAATCAAAGCTTGAAAGAGGCTCAGACCACGTGCTCGAGGGGCCTGAGAGAAATTTTTATTTAGAGGTTTTTGAGGGATTTTTCAGTCTAAGATCCAAAGGAATGATGGGTCTAGGGTATTTATAAAGATTTGAGGGAAAGATGATGCAAGAGGGAAGAGGAATCCAAGAAGGAGGAGGAAAGGGTGGCCGGCCCTAGGAAGAGAAGAAGAAAAGGGAAAAAAACCCTTTTTTATAGCCTTGAACCAAATCTGGCTGAACCAGACCAGACCTGGCTGAACCAGACCAGACCAGTCTGGACCAGACCAGACCAGCTTGAACCAGATCAGACTAACCTGAGCCTGGTTGAACCAGACCAGACCAAAATGAACCAGAATGAGCCAGAATGAAACAGAATGAGCCAGAATGAACCAGATTGAACCAGTTTGAACCAATTTTGAACCAGTTTGAACCAATTTTGAACCAGAATTCAAATTGGAGCTGAATTGAGCATCGAAACAACTTCAAATCGACCGAGGGTTCAGTCCTTGGTTTATTCTTGTCTCTCCCACATATTCGGAAGGATCAGAAGATTTTTTGAGCCTAATTACTGCCTTTTTTGGCTCAACATCCGACCGGTTCAGGTCATTATCAGGCCGGTTCAACTCATTTGGATACAGAAATTACTCCAATAAGGTATACGAGTATAAACTATTCCTTATTTTTGGTTGAGAAGTTCCTGGAGAATATTCTTAAGGATAACTCAACAACACTACTCCGGACAACGCGTCGCAGAGAAAGACTCAACGCCAGCAATCGATGGTGAGCTAAAGA
>NC_033801.1:60167728-60168539 GCF_001876935.1 Asparagus officinalis
CTCATCATCGGAATGGACTCCTTCATGGATCCCACGGTCGTCGTTATCTCCGACGGCTTCTAGCTGAAGTTGAGCTATTCCCGAATTGACCTTGCTTTCCAAAGAGAAACTAGGGTCGGGACCACCTGAAATGATTGGGGAATTTCCCTTGTTGACCATGTTGATGGTAACTTCTAGGAGTTCATCATCTCGATCAACCGATCCTCTTTGGTGGGAATGCCTTGATTTGGGCTTTGTCGTTCCATCGGAGACTCTCTCGGATATCGAAACCCTCTGTGGAGCGGTCTTGGGGCAGCTACAGGCTGATAATACTGCCCTGATAATTTTGGTACACGGACAGTGAGAATTCGCTTCCCGGGTGTTTCTCTTTCGAGATTCATTCGTACCCCCAGCCTGCTAGTATTCTCAGGTATAACGCGTTCGTTTGTTCGACGCGTCTTCTTCTGAGTAGACATTGCCTTGTTGGCCTCTGCAAGAGTCGCACGTTTGGAATCACTCCTTTGTGAGGGTGAAACCTTAACGGGCTCTTGGTCCTTTGCACGCACCGCCGAGCTGGTTGTTGCAAAGATCGATTTGTTAGGAGATCGTGTACGACCCCCGGTCCGGGTATTGGCTTGCGGCTCGTTTGATGATCTCGAGCTCTCCTTATCAAGCGCTTTTCCTCGATCCTTGGGTAGAGCACCGATACGATCCTTCGGAGGGTTCTTGAACTTGGGGAAATCCGCGCTGCGGTGGGGCCTTCCCAGAGGTTCGGGATCTGAAATTGATGAAGGTTGGAGAGCAACATTACCTGCTTTTACCTTAGGCGTTG
>NC_033801.1:60169539-60170350 GCF_001876935.1 Asparagus officinalis
CACTCAAAGGGGGACTTTAATGTTAGGCGTTTAGGACCTAGCACATTGAGTCTGAGAAACGCCAATGACCCGCAGATGGGAATGTTGGTGGGTCCACTGTCGTTTGATTTGATCAGCGGATGGTTTGGTGAGGAAAGATTAACCTGTCAGAAGATTGGATCTCCTCTCACAAAAATAACTCATAAGAGTTAGAGAATAAGAAGAGACATTCTGACCTTCAGGGTTCGAACGTGAATTTCTTATTCACCAATTCCACAATGATTGGGTTATCCCTAAGAATACCCATGTGGTATTCTTCTGGGAACTTCCCGATGCATTGGATTATCCACCCCCAGCTTCTCTCTTGGAACTGGGTTTGATTTTGTTGTCCGACCGGGTTATCCTTAAGAATATTAGCGTAATATCCTCCAGGAACTTCCCGTCAATGGTAGGAAATAGTTTAGACTCATATACCTATTGGAGTATCAGGGAGCAGTTTAACCTCTTATACCGGTAGGAGGAATGAGAAACAGTTTATAGTCGGAGTTTTGAGAAGCAGTTTATACTCGTATACTCGTCGGAGTGTTGCCGTTTTCAATTGGCTTACCCTAGCGTTATAACGCCGGCTTCAACCAAGGTCTGTATGCTATTCTTGAGAGCAAAGCAATCCTTGGTGGGATGGAGGATCCTCCTGTGGTACTCGCAGTATGTTGGATCCGCAGAATCGTCATTTTCCTCCTGATGCGTGATGGGCGGGAGTTTTATTTTGTTGTTTTCGAGAAGGGTCTCGAAGATAGCTGGAACGTCTTCGTCTTTGAACGAGTACTCGTTT
>NC_033801.1:60171350-60172088 GCF_001876935.1 Asparagus officinalis
GCTTTTCAAGCTCTTTGACTTGAGGTAAAACCTCAGTATCATCTTCGAACTTCAAGTCTAGAAATTTGTCAATGAGGTGAGATTTGGACAGCTTCTCCTCATCCTTGTACTGGTCCTCCAAAGCATTCCAGATTTCCTTTGCAGAGGGCTTGTTGGTGTAAGCATCTGCTAGATGATCGGTCAGACAGTTAAGGAGATAACTCCTGCAAAAGTGATCATCTCTAGCCCAAGAGGCTTCAGCTTTAGAGTCTTCTTTAGAGTCAGAATTTTCCTCAGAAACCACATAGTAGATTTTCAGAAGCTTCATCCCAAAGATTACTTTTTGACGCCATGCGTTGAAGTTGGAACCGTCAAAGTTCTCTAACTTAAGACAGTCCACTCCAAGAGTTCTCGCAGGATCCATGATAGATCAAAATAATACTTTAAGATTGTTAGCGCATGTGGTTAAATCTGGAATAATACAGATATAAAATAGCAAAACTGAACAGAAAAGTGAAGGGCGGTAATTTAAAATTTTCAAACTCAACTGTTGTGCGTTTGTAAAACGCTGAGCTTAAAGCATTATTTGGTCTACTCTGGTGCAAGGATCCCAATGCCAAATTGCTTCCAGGAACAGCAGTCTAGTACTCTGGTGTGCACCGACCCAGTACTGTCAAGATCTCCTCGATATATAAGGCAAAGATCTCCTCGATCTATCAGGCAAAAGATCTCCTCGATCTATCAGGCAAAAGATCTCCT
>NC_033801.1:60173088-60173758 GCF_001876935.1 Asparagus officinalis
ACTAATAGGAAACCTCCTAATTAATTTACACCATTAATTACACAATGCAAACAAGATTAATTCCAACAGACATCCACATGCAACGCAGAGTTGAGTAACCTTTACCTCCCCAGTGCTCAACCTTGATGCCTTTTTCGTGATTATCAAACTGAAATCACTGCGCATCCATTATTTGACTGCGAAATTCGCAAGGAACACAAATCACTGCGCATCCATTATCCTCAATGCTCCTTCTGAGCATACTCATTCGTTGCGCTATTTGCATCGTTAAGATCAAAACAGCTGCTCTTGCACTCGCAGCTTGTGTATACATGTTCTTTGGCAAATTAGAAACCAATTGATATCTGGAAAAAGAAAATGTTGTTTTCGAGGACATGCTTCATCAGGTAATATTCGCATGATACATGCAGTTAGTAAACAGAAGATGGTGTCAAGCTCTCTGCATTCACCCAGAAGTCCTTTTTTGTTGTTTGATAGTGGAGCTTGAGCTGATCACGGATGGTTTTTAGCTTCTTGTTCATTTGTAAAGGTCCTTTGATTATTATTATTTTTTTCTTTGAACTGTGTACGCTTAGGTTCATGTTTATGTATTTAGGACCTCTTGGAGTCGTTTTGATACGATACCATGACTATCTCTAATCATCTTTTATTAGGTTATACATAAAAACAA
>NC_033801.1:60174758-60175420 GCF_001876935.1 Asparagus officinalis
TATGATACCATGTATTTTGAGTATGAACGAGTTCATATATGAGAAAGAAAAGAGTCGAAACATGCACAATGGCCAAAAACATGAAAAACTAGAAAATTCCATTCCGGTCGACCGTCACGGTCGACCGTCGTCGGTCGACCGTCACGGTCGACTGCGAAACCTGCAGAGACTTGTTTCCTGTTTTGAGTTGGTTTCGGTTTTCTAAAGCCTATATTCGTTTCCTCGTGTATATATGTATATATATATATCATATTTTCATGATATTTTTAGTTTTCTAAGAATCCTAACAGCCAAAACCTCTTTAAACCCTATTTTGATTCTTGGAGAAGTTTTGAGGCTTTCAAGTGGATTTTTCATGGGATTTTTAGCATTTGGCTTGTAGATCTTCTTTGGCTTGGCTTCTTAAGTGTTTTTTTACAAACCCCAGGCGAGTTCATCTCTGCTAATCCCCCTCCTAGTTTTTTAAAATGTTTTTAAAGAGTTTTTTATAACATGTTTTATAGAGCCAAATTGACTAGTTTATGTATAAAAGTCAAATCTTTGTATTATATGTATAAAGACTAGGTCTTTCCATGTTAAAAAGTTTGAGAACAATTTTTACAGAAGTAATTAAGATCTGAAAATGATTTAAAAGTGGTTTAAATCTGATGAAAGATGATTTG
>NC_033801.1:60176420-60177078 GCF_001876935.1 Asparagus officinalis
CTGATCTCCTTAAAAACTTGATATTCGTCTTAGATCTAGTACTCCTTTTGATCCTTGACTGAAAAATCCCTCGAAACTTCCATATTTAGAGTTTCTCTCAGGCCCCTCGAGCGTGTGGTTCGACCACTTTCAAGATCTAATTTTTTATTGGATCTTGAAGCTTCCCCTCAGGTATAATCTTCAAAATTTTAGCATTTTTTATGCTTAATTTAACTTATGAACTCGTGGAGCTTCCCCTCAGGTATAATCTTCAAAATTTTAGCATTTTTTATGCTTAATTTAACTTATGAACTCGTGGGATCACGGGTGAGGGTTCGGATTATATAGCATTTTTTATGCTTAATTTAACTTATGAACTCGTGGGATCACGGGTGAGGGTTCGGATTATAATTTAGTGCCTCGAGCTTATCTTTTAGGGGATAAAAATGTGACATTTTTTCTAGATCTGACCTCTTGATTTATTTTGTAGATCATTATGTCTCGTCTTGCGAGTGGTCAATCCTCCACTGTGCCGGCTGATGACGCGCTTCCTTCATATGCTGGTGAGCTATTTTTTTTGGCATATTTGCAAATTTACAAATTAGTCCTCTTTTTTCGGATATTTGCAAATTGGTCCCTTTTACCCCCCGTTGTTCTCCTTGGTGAGGCAACCGGGAAA
>NC_033801.1:60178078-60178695 GCF_001876935.1 Asparagus officinalis
AAAAAATATTTTCAACTCTAAGTTAAGCATGCAAAAATTTCATTATTTTTTAATTAAAAATCTAAGGTATGACTTAAGTAAAGTATACTAGTTGAAAAATCATTTTCTTAAGAACTTTATTTGGAGTTATCATAAAAGGTGAACTTGAATATGTCACTAACTAAGAATTAGAAAATTTAAAATCTATCAATTTGATCAGTTATTACTTAACTCTATTAATTTGGCAAGTGACAATATTTTTATAATTTTTTTTAACAAAAAGAAATAAAAATGCGACTAAAAAGGTAAAATAAAGAGGAAAATATGTATTTCTAAGAGGAAAATATGTATTTCTCACCCCCACACCTAAATTTTGCATTGTCCATAATGCAAATTCGCTGAAGCACAAAGTAAAGCAGATAAAATTGAAGAACTTACAGTTGTTCGGTTGACAATGATGATAAGGATCTGCAATTATTGTTAGTATGAGGATGAAGAAATCAACTAAGAGAAAAATTGTAAGTAATTTTTTTATGTTTTTTTTTATGTTACTTATTCAAAAAAAAAAATTTTATAGATAATGAGGTTCATGCAGAATCAACACATCTTCCTCTCCGAGTGTAGAAAATTCTAAAAAT
>NC_033801.1:60179695-60180278 GCF_001876935.1 Asparagus officinalis
AATATGCATGACACCAATAATACCTACCTTCCATTGCCACAAAAATCATTGAACACCCCGAAATGCTTGGAAATTCACATTATTGATTATATTATTTTGAATTTGTTTAAAATCTGGGGAAGAATTTTTAACAGTAAGGTAGGATTCAATGTAGAACAGAAACTCTTTATGTTGAATATTTTATTCTACATTGTTTATTTTGTTTACTTCAGAATAATAAAAAGAATTTATTATTCTCTCATGTGAGAGTTTCTTGTTTAGTTTTCAAAAAAAAAAGAAAAAAAATAGAAAAGAAAAAAAAAGAAAAAAAAAGAGAATAAATTTTTGATTTCATCCTCCTCAGACCAAAGGTAATTGCAGATTTTTATCAGCCGACCAAATGTAAGTGCTTCACTTCTTATCTGCTTTACTTTATACATCATAGAGTTTGCATTGAGGACAATGCAAAATTTAGGTGTGGGGGTAGGAATTAGTTATTTTTTTTCTTTATTTTACATTTTTAGTTACATTTTTGTTTTTTTTCCTTTTTCTTTAAAAAAATTATAAAAATACCGTCACTTGCCAAATTGATAGAGTTATGTAA
>NC_033801.1:60181278-60181851 GCF_001876935.1 Asparagus officinalis
ATGAATTGTCAAATCAAAGGCTCAAATTATCCCATTATCCCACTTTACCCCACTCAAAATATCCCAAAGAGGTAAAATTGTTCCATTGGAACAATTTTTCCACTTGGCCCCGATTTGTCCCAACCAATAACCCCCCTAAGGAGGGGGTTATTGGTTGGGACATTTTGGAGGATAATGAGATAATTTTAGGGATTCTATTTCATAGTGTTATTTATTGGGACAATAGAATACTGATAATACATTTTTGTGTTATTAGTTTTTTGGAACATTAGTGAGACAATTACACCACTTGGTGTAAAATTACCCCACTCATATACAAAAATTTTGTCTCAATAGTAAAAATTTACCCCATCCTATATATTGGAACAATGTTGTTGTTCCACTATGCAAGCAATTGGGATAATTTTAAAATATTTTTGTATTGCTTAACTAATACATGCTAATTATATTATAAATATACGACATGACATATAAAATATAACATATATTAATATTTTAAGAACGTAATTTAATAACATATATTAATAATATTATATAATAGTAATTATAGTATAACGTATTTATTATAATATT
>NC_033801.1:60182851-60183379 GCF_001876935.1 Asparagus officinalis
TTACGGGAATAGGCTACCCGGCGACACGTGTTAGGTGTTGACTTTAGGATTTTTGGCTAACCCCCAGCTCTAAACGGATTTGATTAGCCTTTACCGACTACTGTTTGAATCGGGCTAGCATGTGGATTGTCTAAATCCGTTCCGCATGTAACATTGTGCTAAGAGAGTGAATTCTCTTAGACTTTGCTGCTACGACTTCGAATACATAGACTTCGCCATTATTACGGGAATAGACTACCCAGCAACGTGTTTTAGACACTGACTTATCCCTACTTAGGCTTCGGGATAAAATACCCCAGAATCAAACTCTGGTGTCTTTTTTTTTCGGAGAAAGACTAAACCGGCGACGCGTGTTAGGCGTCGGCATATCCTTTCTTAGGATTCAGGATAAAATTCCCCACGCGTGTAAGGCATGGATTTTGGTGTTATTATTAATAACAACCTGCCACAATGTTGAACATGCGGACGGGTGTTCTTTTTAACGGTTAAGAACTAACCGGCAGCGCGGGTTAAGCGCAGACTTATCCC
>NC_033801.1:60184379-60184885 GCF_001876935.1 Asparagus officinalis
AGACTATCTTTTTATTTCATTGTAACGATCAAAGTTGTAATGAATGCAGCAATGAATACATCGACTTTTCCCGCAAACAATGCCCTTCGGCTTAAAGAATGCAGGTGCTACATATCAGCGAGCCATGTCAAAGATCTTTCAGGAGCATCTTCGAAAGACTGTCGAATGCTACGTAGATGATTTGGTCGTGAAAAGTCGTGATAAAAAAGCTTGAAGACCATGTTCGACTTGATGCGAGCTCATCAATTGAAGATGAATCCTACCAAGTCTTTCCTCGGAATGTCGAGTGGCAAGTTCCTGGGATTCGTCGTCACCACCAAAGGTATCCACATCGATCCTGATAAGGTAAAGGCGATCAATGAATTACAACCTCCGAGGAACCTCAGAGAGCTCAGAGGATTGCAAGGACGATTGGCTTATATCCGTCGGTTCATCTTGAACCTTTCAGGAAAATGCCAACCATTCTCCAGGCTCGCAAAGAAGGGCGTATCCTTTGTATGGGATGA
>NC_033801.1:60185885-60186371 GCF_001876935.1 Asparagus officinalis
TAGGAATAGGAGTCTGAGCATGTATAATATTAGGGTCGTTCCCTCTTGCAATATCTTTTTGCGCTTACTTCTTTGATTCCGCATCCAAACTCATTTCTACCTTAACAGTTAATTCTTTTCCCTTCTCAAGCCAAGTGTATACGAACTTAGTCAATGTGTATAGATAGCGTTTTTGTAGACTAGCCCCAAGCTTCATAAGTTAAGTTAGCATGAAAGTTTATCCAGCCACTAGCCCTCACATTAGCAGCCACTACAAGTTCATGGTTGCCTGTTTGGATGAAGTTATCTCAGCCAACGGATCATCAAAAATTTTAACCATTTAGCTCCAGCTAGTTCATGCGAATGAACTTGGATGTTCTTTATGTGCTAACTAATCAGGATATTAGTAGTCTTGAAAACTTTTCAGTTACCTCCAGTTAGACTAGTATCTTAGCACCGTTAGGTCATGTGAGAGGAATGTTTTTAAGCTTAACTCGAGGTAGATAT
>NC_033801.1:60187371-60187809 GCF_001876935.1 Asparagus officinalis
TTCCAAAAATTGTAACTTTAGTTGCAATTAATAAAAATAATTTTTTCCTCTTTAAATTTGTTCTTTCTCATCTTTATTGAATGATGAGGATGGATATGAAGAGCAATTTGAAGGTTTGCATTTCTTTTCTCCTTTATTTCTTTTTAGTAATTTCTTTATTATTGCTTATTAGTTAGATTTAAATTCATGCTTGTAGTGTAGATTTATTTTCTTATCTTTTTTATTTTCTTTTTGCACTTTAATTTGTAGAGTAGATTTATTTTTTCTTGCATTTAATGTCTGCAATTTATTTTGTAGTTTAGATTTTTTTTTTCTTTGTAATTAGATTTATTTCTTATTCATAGTTTAGATTTTTCTTTTCTTTTTAATTTTTTAATTAGTCTTCTTTTTCTTGTTTTTATTTCTTAAGATGTGAATTTAATTCTTGTAGGAATCTTA
>NC_033801.1:60188809-60189188 GCF_001876935.1 Asparagus officinalis
ACAAAGGAGGATTCTAAAAACGAGTTTGCCACACCAGGGTGTGGCGCAGATCACACCCATGGCAGACAGGACAGATTCTGCCACACCAGGGTGTGGCGCAGACCACACTCATGGCAGACAGGACAGATTCTGCCACACCAGGGTGTGGTGCAGACCACACCCATGGCAGACAGGGCAGATTCTGCAACACCCATGGCAGACACCACACCATGGTGTGGTGGAGTCTGTTTTGGGTTTTTCTTCACGTTTTTCACAATTTCTTCGCCGTTTTCATAATTCTCCACCTCGGCGAAGTGTTCCTAACACTGAACCGACACAAACATGAGCACCAATGTGTCGTCTCTCCAAACTCGGCTGCACCAATATGGTTGCCTACGTA
>NC_033801.1:60190188-60190564 GCF_001876935.1 Asparagus officinalis
TCTAAAGAATGCAGGCGCCACGTACCAGCGAGCAATGACTAAGATTTTCCAGGAACACCTCAGGAAAACTGTCGAATGCTACGTTGATGATTTAGTTGTAAAAAGCCGCAACAAAGTAGATCACATCAAGGACTTGAAGACGATGTTTGATCTCATGCGGAGTCATCAGTTGAAGATGAACCACACTAAATCCTTCCTTGGAATGTCCAGTGGAAAATTCCTTGGATTTGTTGTCACCACTAAAGGTATACATATCGATCCTGATAAAGTGAAGGCTATACATGAACTGCACCCCCCTAGAAATCTGAGAGAACTCAGAGGATTGCAAGGGCGTTTAGCTTACATTCGGCGGTTCATCTCAAATCTTTCTGGGAAG
>NC_033801.1:60191564-60201642 GCF_001876935.1 Asparagus officinalis
ACCCTTCGCGGGGCCGCCTTCGATTGGTATCGGCGTCTCAAAACAGAGAGCATCAACTGCTGGGACGACATAAAAAACTTATTTCTCAGCAACTTCTTTGACAATGATACTGAAGTGTCGATCCGAACCCTTTTGGATGAGAAGCAGAGAGATAGGGAGTATGTTGACGATTTCGTTAAACGCTTTCGTAACCGGGCTATGAATTACAGAGATCCGGTTATAGAGGAGTTCATATTGCAGACATGCCATAATAACCTCTCTCTTGATGTGTTGGAGGCCATGGGGGTTATACCATCAACAACGGAAGGATTTAAAACTACACGGAGAACAAAGCGAACGCTTTCCAAGAAATAACGATTGAAAGAGGTCAAACGATGGTTTAATTTCTTGAAAGCATAAGAGGCCAACCGACGGTTAATTCTTTGAAGCCTAATTTTACTCCTCATGGTAAATGAAAGGTACCTGTGGCTGTTGTTGATGCTAATCAAGTGTCACAACAGCAACCTCAGAGGCAACAAAAGACTCCTGATTCGAGATTCCCGAGGGTGTACACCTTCAAAGACGATGAGGTTCCAACCATCTTTAAGTACCACCTCGACAACAACAAAATCAAATTGCCACCAATTACAGATCAAGAGGAAGCTAACAAGACTTTGGATCCAAAGCACTATGCATATCACAAGAGGGTTCATCACCCTACCAAGACTTGTTTTGTTCTTAAAGATAGAATCCAAGCTTTAGTTGATGCCGACATTATAACATCGACAACACCGAAGGAAAAGATGGTAGGAGCAAACATGGTGTCTATCAGGTTCGGATCTGGCAATGTCATACCTTTGTTATTATACTAGCAAAAACTTATTCCAAAGGTGGACGTGAAGATTGTCAACGATGATCCACATGGGCATTGTCAGAAGGGGCGCGTTCCATATATAGCCTTTAATGGAATAATCCTATGGGTTCATCCTAATCTTCTCAAGGATGATCAATAGGCAGAGTCCTCCTCCATGAAGAACTCCAAGAATAAGGGCAAGTCTTGCTGTCCTATCTCAGCAACTCCAGAGAAAGATGACGAGGACATTCCAATCCTTTCACTTTTCGAAGACGAGCACGAGATTTTGGTAGCTGATGGAGAGCCTGCCTTTGCCACCAGAAGTGGGAACAAATATCAATATAAATACCAAAAAGTTCCTAATCAGAATGCCAAGACTATAGCTGAACTGGGGGTTGTTACAACACCTCTTGAACCTTTCAAGAAGTCCCAGCAGCAGGCAAGTCCATCAAAATCTCTAACAGAAGGCGAAGCTAAAGCTAAGCAGAAAGAAGTTGAGGCAAAGCAAAAGGAGAAGGAACCCAAGCATAAAGAGGTTTAAAGTCCAAAGCAATCTTGATTCAATCAACTGATCGGGAGAGACAAGCCAGAGAATTCAAACGCTCCATACCGCTTTGATGTTATGGCTCAATTGTCTTACATCCTAGTGAGTATTACTCTCTACGAGTTGCTACGTCTTTCCAAAGACACTAGGGAGGCTTTACAAGAGGCCTTGGCTGATTTTGATGCTTTCCTCACTCAGATCAGACAAGCCCCCGAAGAGCATGAACAATCAGTTCAACGTTGCAATCTGGCAGCCAAACAGTTCCCTTGCATCACCTTTACTCAGGATGACATGCAAGTGAGAAACTCAAAGCATGACATGCCTTTGTACTTAACTAGATACATTGGTTTGACAGTCGTCAGCCGAATCCAAGTTGATCCAGGCTCCGCAGTTAGTGTTATGCTATTTCGATTGATGTACCATCTCAAAATTCCCGCTAGTAGATTAGCTTCTACAGGCACTATTATTTATGGATTCAATACCAGTAGATCCAGACCCTTGGGTAAAATCCGAGTGAAGTGCCAACTTGGAGAATTAAAGTCTGAGATCACATGCTATGTTATTGATACAAAGACCTCCTATAACTTACTATTGGATCGATCCTAGATCCATAGTAATGTTATAGTTCCTTCTACACTGCATTAGTGTCTGAAATATGTTGACACTGATAACAAAGTCAAGATGGTGGTCACAGACAGGCAACCATTTAAGGGGTCAGAAAATCATTTCACTGATTCCCTCTTACATGCTACTGAATCCAATATTGAACCATCGACCCATGGTACAGATAACGGAGAAGAAGCTAACATCGAAGTTGGGTTCGATTACGACGAAAGTTTTGTATTCAATGGCATAGAACCCTTTGTAATCGATCTTGACGGTGGTGAATCGTCAGATGGAGGTTGTAACTAGCAACTTACCGATTGTAACTATATAATAAATAACGATTTAGAGTATGTACCTCATCTTGATGATGTAATGCAGGGACTGTATAGAAACCCTGATATACATGTGTCGCTTCAATCGTATTGTATGACAAAGAAGTGTCTCCAAGACTTATTTGGGACAACTTTCATCCTTCCTGCAAAGGCAGGGGGTAGGAAAGAGACAGTCTTCGGGAAGGGAGAGTCATTCCTACCACCGAATCCCTTTTGGGAGACTAGCAGCGATGATGAAGAACCTGGTCGACAATTCTTCAGACATAGCCCACAAGTACATTATTATATGAGGAAGTAGGGATACAACTTCATGCTCAGAGAATGTCTTTACTTTGGTCTAGGTATTCGGGTTCCACCCCAACCTTCTTATGTTCCAAAGGGAAAGCCTGACGACTATTACGAACAAAAGAAGGGGTCTCGGCTATTTTCCTTCATCCTCTAATGAGTGTTGTTGGCAGATTAATAACCATCTATCTAATCAAAGTAGTGATGGGCATTCATTAGATTCTTCAATATGGGATTCTGATGTCAGCCTTAGAGAAATGTTCAAAGGCTTAATGTCAAAATGGTAACTGTTGATCCTACAAAAGCTGAGGAAGATGATCAGTTGCTAGTCTGGGAAAATCCTTGGATCCATCACTTAAACATCCAGTACAGTAATAGATTCGAGCAAAGGAAACCTCCTGCTGAGGATAAGGTAGCGCAAATAAATATGGGTGACGAAGCAAATCCGGAACCCATATTCATCAGCGACAGTCTTCCATCAAAAGAAAAAGAGGAATTGATTGCCCTCATTAGAGAATATATCAATGTCTTTGCATGGAATTATGAGGACATGTTAGGACTTGATCCAAATGTGGCTATGCACTAACTCAACATCAAGCCGGATGCCAAAACTGTTAAGCAATAATAAAGACGGTTTCGTCCATAGACCATGGAGTTAATTAAAGCTGAGGTTAAAAAGTTGATTGACTCAGGCTTCATCAAAGAAGAACAACATCCGGATTGGGTGGCAAATATTGTTCTTATTCTTAAAAAGAATGGGAAGATCAGAATCTGTATTGATTTTAGAGATCTGAATACTGCCTGCCCGAAAGATGACTTCCCTCTTCCTATCACAGACGTCATCATAGACAACACATGTGGGTTTGAGAGAATGTCATTCATGGATGGATTCTTAGGGTACAACCAAATTAAAATGTATCCAGACGACGAAAAGCACACCTCATTCATAACACCGCTTAGTATCTTGTGCTACACGGTCATGCCCTTCAGTCTAAAGAATACGGGTGTTACATATCAACGAGCCATAATAAAGATTTTCTAAGAACATCACCGAAAAACCATCGAATGCTATGTTCATGATCTGGTTGTTAAAAGCTGCAGCAAAAATGATCACATTAAAGACTTAAGGACAATATTTGATCTCATGCGAAGTCACAAATTAAAGATGAACCCTACCAAGTCTTTCATGGGAATGTCCAGTGGCAAGTTCCTCGGATTCGTTGTCATCACGAAAGGTATCCACATAGATCCTGATAAAGTGAAAGCGATCCATGAATTGCAACCTCCAAGAAATCTCAAGGAACTCAGAGGGTTACAAGGACGACTGGCATACATCCGCTGGTTCATCTTGAACCTTTTAGGAATGTGTCAATCATTCTCTAAGCTCACAAAGAAAGGTGTGTCATTCGTTTGGGACGATGCTTATCAGAAAGCATTCTAATATATTAAGGCATACTTATCAAATCCTCCTGTCCTCATCACACTGAAGTTAGGAAAATCGTTCCTAATTTATGTCAAGGCGATGAACCACTCGTTAAGTGCTCTACTAACACAAGACGATGAAAATGGTTATGAGCAGACAATTTATTATTTGAGCAGAACATTGGTAGGTGTTGAATCTCGATAGCCAATAATTGAGAAGGAATGCCTTGCCTTAGTGTTTATAATTCAAAAGATACGATACTATTTGGTTAGACAGACAATCTATGTTATTTCCAACATTAATCCAATTCGGGTGTTCATGACGCAACTGACTTCTATGAATTGGCGGTTAGCGAGATGAGCTTTGCTTCTGTCACAGTACGACATCCACTTTAAACAACAGAAGTCGGTCAAAGGGTGGACAATTTGTGGTCTTTTAGCGGTTCACCCTATGAAAGATAAAGTTGAACTATATGAAGATTTGCTAGATGAAACCCACAAAGTAAACACTATCTCTCATCAACAGGTGTGGCAGTTGCATTTCGATGGCACTTCCCGACCAACTCATGTGGCAAGCACTCCTGGACGTTCAAAGATTTCTTCAGGAGTTAGAGTTATCCTAGTTTCTCTAGCGAAATATGTGATACCTCGAGCCTATTCACTAGTTAGGCCATGCTCTAACAACGTGGCTGAATATAATGTACTTCTCATTGGACTCAGTTTCACCAAAGAGCTGTGGTGTAATACCTTGAAGATTTTGGCGATTCCCAGCTAATAATCAACCAAATTCGAGGAGAATACGAAGTTAGGAATCAATACTTGATCCCGTACCATAAAGCGGCTGTTGAGATGATAGAATCATTTGAAGACTTGTTCATCAAGTACATTCTAAGCCTCCAGAATACTTACATAGATGCACTGGCAACACTGGCAATCTCTTTACCACGGCCTCCTGAGACAGAATAGCCGGTTACTGTGAGGACCCAACAGCTTTTCATACTAGACTATGCCCTAAACATCAAAAGAGGTGCATGCAACCAGAATCGAACTCAAACCTTGAGACTGACATTTCCCTATTATTGATTATGTCTTACACAACCTCTTGCTGGAAGACATAAAAGAAAGAGACTCAGTCCGACGAAAAGCGCTAATATTTTATTACAATATAACAACCCAGACGCTCTATCGCCATACATATGATGGTTTGTTGCTCTGATGCCTCTAAACTAAGGAGGCAGAAGAAGCCCTCAAGGAAGCACATGACAGAACTTGTGGTGTACACCAGCTGGGTCCCAAACTATGTAATCGCCTCAGAAGATTGGGCTATTGTTGACCAACTATGGTCAAGGATGTAGTCGCGTATGCACGATGGTGCCACGCATGTCAGATCCATGCCAACTACATGCATCAACCACTAGAGTACCTGCAGCCTTCAACCACATTCTGGCCATTCGAGACCTGGAGAATGAACGTTATTAGTCCTATTTTCCCTCCGTCGGTCAAATGTGACTACTTTATTTTGGCAATCACTGACTACTTATTCAAGTGGGCTGAAGCAATTCCACTCAGAGAAGTAAAGACGAGCAACGTCATTAAGTTCATTAAACACCATATCATCTACCGATACGGTGTTCCAAGATGAATCATACATGACAACGGTCCTCAGTTTGTCAGCAACGCATTCATCAAATTATGTGGAAAGTTTAGAATTCAAGACGTTTCGTCAACATTTACAATCCCACTGCAAATGGTTTATCTGAATCCTTCAAAGAGACCATCATCAAGATCTTGACGAAGCTAGTAAAAACCAATAAGCGAGATTGGGATGACAAACTTTGGTGAGGCTCTCTAGGCCTATCGTACCACAGTTCGCACACCTACTAGAGCAACTCCATATTCTTTAGTGTATGGGTACGAGGCTATCCTTCCCTTAGAAAGATTCTATCCCTTCACATTGCTTTTGCAACAAGGATGACTAAGGAAGAGCAAGATCAAAAACGTCTCGAAGAACTCAAGATGTTAAATGAGGAACGCTTGGAAGCTCAACAACAAATTGAGTTATACCAAGCTAGAATCTCCAAACCCTTCAACAAAAAGGTTCAACAACGTGTCTTTAAAGAGGGAGATTTGGTACTTGCTATTCAGCAACCAATGATACTCAACTCAAAGAAGAAAGGTAAGTTCTAACTCAAATGGAAAGGACCGTTTGTAGTAGATATGGTCTACTTAAATGGAGCATATTGCTTAATCACCCAAGACAGTGATAAAATGATGATACCAATTAATGGAAAGTTCTTAAATAAGTACTACCCTTAGTACATTCAGGATAACCTATTAAAAATAAGTATGATGCATGCAATTTGAATTATTGTACACATATAATCCCATATTAATGATTCCAACTAATCGGATTCCCCAATAAAACTCTCACTGTACAATAGTTGAATGTTCGACAATTCGTAATCTTTCATTACAAAATCCCTCACTGATCAATCAATTGACAGTGGGACCATCAAATCAAAGTCATTAGTTATCATAACATTTGATGATTAGACTCCGTTAGGAAGTGAAAGATAAGAAAATACCTTCCTTCCTTCTTTAATGGTTAAACCCATACATCCTCCTACCGTGTCCTTATTGTTTAGGAAACCTTGGCATCAGAACTTTTTTTATTATTTCTACTACCTTCGAACTTGAATGATCAAACCTTCAGATAGTTAGGGTTGTCTCAAACTCCTCACTGATCAATCAATTAACGGTGGGACCATCAAATTAAAGTCATTAGTTATCATAACAGACAGTTTAGGGTTATCCAAATTTCATCTTTTGCTCCGGTGAGTTAAAAGATCTTTTCAGAGTCAACGCCACGTGGCACGACTCAAATATGATTCTTGGAGTGGATATCCCACTCTAAGTTTATTTTTAGATTCTCTAATGCACGTGCATCCAGAATCTTTCAACTCTAAGTTCACGTGAATAAGGGGTCCCCTCCAAAGAGAAAGATAAAATACCTTCTTTCCCTTCAAAATTGGGTTCGTCTCTGCCTCAAGGGGAGACATATCCGGGTTCATCTCTACCCTAAGAGGAGATATATCAGAGTTTGTCTTTGCCCCAAGAGAAGACACAAAATCCAAAAGTCTACACGTGTAGCCAGTTGTCGTTACTGATTTAATGACATTTAAGTCTTTGCCTATCATGCATAGTGGATTTTATCTCTATCCTTAATCAAAGATAAGTCTACTTCTAACACACGTAGCTGGGTAGTCAATTCCCGTAAGAATGATAAGGCCTACGTATTTAATATCGTAGCACTAAGTCTAAGAGAGTTTACTCTTTTAGTACAACGTTTCATGTAGAATAGACTTAGACAATCTGTATGCTAGCCCAACTCAAACGGTAGTTGATAAAGACTTATCAAATTCATTTATGATTGAGAGTTTGCCAAAATCCTGTAAGTATTATGCCTATTTATTACAAATAGAATGAGCAATCATAATAGGGTTTGACAAGCATAAAGTTTGCTTCATTTGTAAAAAAAATATACAAAGTGTCAGGTCTCATGTTTATGAGCTTACTATATAATATAGTTTTGATGATTAACAAATAATTCCTAACAATGTTTGTCGAGTGTATATATCTGTTTGTTAGGTATTTTACACAAAGATCCTCAGCCGAAGGTTGGATGGAATTGAGCGCAAACGACGATCTCTTGGAGGATGGAGGATATAAGAATGAAGCTATACATTCAAGTCAACACATCATCAAGTTTCATTCTCTATACCAAGATCAAGCTTCAAAGAGAGATCATTAGCTTGAGTATATTTTTAGTTTAGGAGTTTACTTTATGTGTTATGCTTAAAGCTCAAATATATACACATACACGTTTTCGTTTTTATCGCCGTTTTTAGATTATAGACTTAACGACATGTTTGTATATCTTTTCTTAAGTCTACAAATTTATTTGAAAGTGTTTTAAAACTTGTTTGTAATAATTTTGTCAAAATTAAGTTTTAACAAGTTCGTATGGTTTACCGATTTGCAAAATAATGTGTTGTGGATTAATAACTTAATATAGCTATTGTATATCTTTCATAAAGTCTATTAATTCATTTAAAAAAAGTTTCAAACTTGTTTGAGATCATTTTGTCAAAATCAAGTGTTTTAAACGAACTCGTATTTTTGACGATTTTGTAAAATAACGAGTTTTCACAAACGGTTAATGAGATTTTAAAATTTTCTTCTCCAACATTTCATGTTTATAAACATTCCCTAAAATTTTACTAATTTTAGAGTTTATTTGTTATTTTAAACTGAATTTACAAGTCGGATATTCTGAAAAAAATTTAGTATCTGGATATCTGTCAATCAGTCAACCGACAATACTCCATCAGTCGAACGATGATAACAAATCGGTCGATCAACATGAGACCACCAATCGACCAACCAAAGAAAGGTTTTTCAGCATCTTGTTCTTAGGGTCATCAGTCGACAAATACTCATGTATTAGTCAACCGATGAACATCCTTTGGTCGACCGGACCTTGATCATTGGTCGACCGGACCTTGACCATCGGTCGACCGAAAATGTGCCCGTTGCACAATAATGGCTACTTTTTAGATTTTATTTTTTATTGGTTTGCCTCGGTTTTTGTGCGTTCCTTTGGTTTGGGCTGATGTGTTGAGAGACTATATATAGTCCTCAACACTTAGATTTTATTATGGAAGTTTAGAGCAAGTTTTACAAGTTTTTAAGAGTTTTAAAGATAAATAAAAAGTGTTTCATTTGTGTTTTACAAGAGAAGAATTGGTACAACGTATTTGAGAATCTCTACCTCAAATTTCTACCTCTCTTGTTTATCGGAGAAGTTTTCTAAACTCCTTTCTTCTAGCAAATTATTATTATTGTTTTTCATATATTCTTGCTAGATTAATTTGAGTTTGATTTTATTTATACTCATTGTTTACACACACCCCTTGAGCTTAAGTATTTTTCACATATAGTATATTTTGGGTTGTGGGATTATATCTTTGAGAATGAGCTTAGAATTTAGTTCTCGTCTTTGTTAGAGAACAAACCATTGTATTTGTGCTTTGTTGTTGAAAACACATTGTAATACACAAGGTCACTTAGAAAAGTGATTGGTGAGAGACGTGGTCAATTCCAAAAGGAGTGGCGTTGGTTGTAAATCCTAGGAAGAGATTGTAATTCTGAACACTTGAGGAAAGTGACAAGGGCTAGGCCAATAATTAGAGGAGTGTATTGTGTGGTTACAATCGTGTGAATTATAAACGTTTATCGATGAGCGTTGAAAACTGATTGTGTAGTTATTTGAGTATAGTGGAGATTCTCCTCGAGAGTGAGGAGCGGAGACGTAGGTTGTGGGTCGACCGAACTCTATGAACATATTCTTGTGTTTGAGTTTGGCATTGGCGTATTTTTATTGTCTCAATGTTTATATCGCTTATTTCTTTATATTTGCTTATCCTTGCTTATATTATTATGCATATCATATTGTTAAGGATAATTTATTTAATAAGTTTTTAATTAGGCATCGATATCGGATTAGATTAGCAATTACCCTATTCACCCCTAGGGTTCTTTCATTTGGTATCAGAGCTTGGTTCTCTTTTGTTTGTGACTTAACCACCTAGAGTCAAAGATCCTCACTTTGCATTATTGCTAATCTAGTTTTAAGATTATTTTCATCTTGCTCGCATTTATAATTTTAGATATGCATGGTGCACCTAGCTTAGGTTATACCATTAATATTGTCCTAGAATTGATAATTTTCCATATGCTCAATGATGCATTAGATTTAAACTTTTTGTTAGATCTAAACATTTTGATTTATGGAAAGTTATTGATTATGCTTATGTTGTACCAACTTTGGAGAAATATAAGTGGAGTAATGATGATAAGAGAATGTTACAATGAACAAGCTCTTGTTAGAATTTTTACTTAATGCTTTTGATACATCTATTTCTAACAAGCTTGATTTTTTTGATAGTGCTTACATATTGTGGAAACTCATAGAAGCACATCAAGGAAACTTGAAGG
>NC_033801.1:60202642-60202970 GCF_001876935.1 Asparagus officinalis
CAATTTGAAATGGGCCTTTTTTTTTCTTTTTTAGAATTTGATTTTAATTTTTAAATCTATTCTAATTCATACAAATATCATTCAATCTTCAATCCTTATTCTCATTCTTATACTAATCTTCTTCACCTCTTTCCTTTTCATTGTTCTCACAAGTCTCTCAAGTTTTAAATTCTAATATTCTCATTTAATGGATCTTAGCATTTCCAACTTCACAATGGAATGTAATGACGTTAATAGAGTTGCTAAATGTAGCAAACGTGGGGATAGTATTATAACTCCGACAAGTGGTGACATGGAAAATTTACATAGATATTTGAAAATTCATATG
>NC_033801.1:60203970-60204294 GCF_001876935.1 Asparagus officinalis
CTGATCTCGCTGCCGAGATCGTCACGTCGCAGCCGCGGATCTTAATCCCGGTCGTGGAGGAGGTCGAGTATGAATTCGACCAAGCCAAGTTCGAGGAGTGTCTCTCATCCTCGTCCGGATCTACCTCCCCCCGCAAGTCTAAGAAGCTCTCCTCCAGGAGAAAAGCTCGTTGGTTCGAAGAAGTCCAGAACGCCAACGAAGCTCTCACCCCGGCTGACGCCAAAGTTGCGTCGGGTGAAGTTCCACCGACCTCCTACGAGGTCAAACCTATTCTTGCCGACGCCTCTACTATTGAGGGCGTTGTGACTCTCTCAAAGAGAGCCC